>NC_142144.1:53978918-54284571 GCF_024610735.1 Ursus americanus | reverse complement strand
TGGAACTTTTTAGATTTATGGATATTTTATAAAATGATTGCGACGGTGGTTACAAAGTTTATATACTTGCCAAACCTCATCAAAATCCACAGGGAAACTGGTGTATCCTATCTACATAACTCATATATCAATAAAATAGAGTAAAAATAAGTGCTAAATGTTGTGATGTAGACTAGTAACCAAAATAGATGACATAGGTCATATGGAGTTAGTCATGAAAATTTACATATTAAAAATCTTTACCTTTTTTAATTCTTCCAATCCATGAGCATGGAATATTTTTCCATCTTTTTGTGGCTTCTTCAATGTCTTTCAAGAGTGATTTATAGTTTCTGGAATATAGATCCTTTCCGTCTCCGGTTAAGTTAATTCCAAGATAATGTATGATTTTTGGTGCTATTATAAATGGAATGGATTCCCTAATTTCTCTTTCTTCAGTCTCACTGTTCGTGTATAGAAATGAAACTGATTTCTGAGCATTGATTTTGTATCCCGCCACATTACTGAATTGCTCTATAACTTCTAGTAGTTTGGGGGTGGATTCTTCTCGGTTTTCCATATAGAGTATCATGTCATCTGCGAAGAGAGACAGTTTGACTTCTTCTTTGCCAATTTGGATGCCTTTTATCCCTTTTTGTTGTCTGATTGCTGTTGCAAGGACTTCTAGTACTATGTTGAATAATAGTGGTGAGAGTTGGCATCCTTGTCGTGTTCCCGATCTTAAGGGAAAGGCTTCCATCTTTTCCCCATTGAGAATGATATCTGCTGTAGGCTTTTTATAGATGGTTTTTATGAGATTGAGGAATGTACCCTCTATCCCTACACTCTGAAGGGTTTTAATCAAGAAAGGATGCTGGATTTTGTCAAATGCTTCTTCTGCATCTATTGAGAGGATCATATCATTCCTGACTTTTTTCTTGTTGATATAATCCATCACACTGGTCAATTTGCAAATGTTGAACCACCCTTGCATCCCAGGGATGAATCCCACTTGGTCTGGATGGATAATCCTTTTAATGTACTAATGGATCCTATTAGCTAGGATCTTGTTAAGAATTTTGGCGTCCATATTCATCAGGGATATCAGTCTGTAATTCTCCTTTTTGATGGGGTCTTTGCCTGGTTTGGGGATCAAGGTAATATTGGTCTCATAGAATGAGTCTGGTAGATTTCCTTCTGTTTCTATTTTTTGAAACAACTTTAAGAGAATAGGTATTATTTCTTCTTTGAATGTTTGGTAGAATTTCCTGGGGAATCGATTCATCAAGCCCTGGAGTTTTGTTTTTTGGAAGGTTTATCACTGCTTCAATCTCTTCATAATTAATTGTTCTGTTTAAAAAATCAATTTCTTCCTGTTTCAGTCTTGGTAATTTATAGGTTTCCAGGAAGGCCTCCATCTCATCCAGGTTGCTTAATTTATTAGCATAAAGCTGTTGATAAAAGTACCTAATAATCCTTCCTGTTTCATTGGTGTTGGTTGTGACCTCTCCTTTTTCATTTATAATTTTATTAATTTGGGTCCTTTCTCTATTCTTTTGGATAAGTCTTGCCAGTGGCTTATCCATTTTATTTATTCTTTCAAAGAACCAGCTTCTAGTTCTGTTGATCTGCTCTACTGTGCTCCTGGTTTCTAATTCACTGATTTCTGCTCTAATCTTGATCAACTGCTTCCTCGTGTGTGGATTAGGCTTGTTCTTCTGTTGCTGTTCCAGCTTCTTGAGGTGAGAATATAAAAACTGGATTTTAGATTTTTCTATTCTTTTGAGTGAGACTTGGATGGCTCTGTATTTTCCCCTTAGGACTGCCTTTGCAGTACCCCATAGGTTTTGGACGGTTGTGTTTTCATTCTCGGTGGTCTCCATAAATTGTTTAAATTGGTTTTTGATTTCCTGGTTTATCAAATCATTCTTGAGCAGGATGGTTCTTAGTTTCCAAGTGTTTGAGTTTCTTTCAAAGCATTGTGGTCTGAGAATACGCAGGGAATAATTTCAGTCTTTTGGTATCGGTTGAGACCTGTTTTGTGACCCAGAAAATGATCTATTCTGGAGAATGTTCCATGTGCATTAGAATAGAATGAGTATTCTGTTGTTCTTGGGTGTAGTGTTCTATAAATATCTATGAGTTCCATCCGGTCTAGTATGGCATTCAAAGCTCTTGTTTCTTTGTTGATTTTCTGCTTAGGTCATAGTACATCCCTGGTTTTTGATGTAAAGTTCCATGACTCATTAGTTGCGTATAGCACCCAGTGCACCATGCAATATGTGCCCTCCTTACTACCCATCACCAGCCTATCCCATTACCCCACCTCCCCTCCCCTCTGAAGCCCTCAGTTTGTTTCTCATAGTCCATAGTCTCTCATGTTTCATTCCCCCTTCTGGTTACCCACCCTTCTTTATCCCTTTCTTGTCCTACAGATCTTCCTAGTTCTTATGTTCCATAGATGAGTGAAAACATATGATAATTGTCGTTCTCTGCTTGACTTTTTTCACTTAGCATTATCTCCTCCAGTGCCATCCATGTTGCACAAATGTTGAGAATTCATTCTTTTTTATAGCTGAGTAATATTCCATTGTCTATATGGACTACATCTTCTTAATCCAGTCATCTGTTGAAGGGCATCTCAGCTCCTTCCATGATTTAACTATTGTGGACAATGCTGCTATGAACATTGGGGTGCATATGGCCCTTCTCTTCACTACGTCTGTATCTTTGGGGTAAATACCCAGTAGTGCAATTGCTGGATTATAGGGTAGCTCAATTTTTCACTTTTTAAGGGACCTCCACACTGTTTTCCAGAGTGGCTGTACCAACTTGCATTCCCACCAACCATGTGAGGGATCCCCTTTCTCCACATCCTCTCAAGCAATTGTTGTTTCTTGCCTTGTCAATTTTTGCCATTCTGACTGGCATAAGGTGGTATCTTAGTGTGATTTTGATTTGAATTTCCCTGATGTCTAATGATCTTGAACATTTTTTCATGTGTCTGTTAGCCATTTGTATGTCTTCATTGGAAAGTGTCTGTTCATATCTTCTGCTCATTTTTTTAAATTTTTTTATTTGTTTCTTGTGTATTGAGTTTGAGAAGTTCTTTGTAGATCTTGGATACCAGTCTTTTATATGTAGTGTCATTTGCAAATATATTCTCCCTTTCCATGGGCTGCCTCTTAGTTTTTTTGACTGTTTCCTTGGCTGTACAGAAGCTTTTTATCTTGATGAAATCCCACAAGTTCAGTTTTGCTTTTGTTTCTCTTGCCTTTGGAGATGTGTCATGAAACGGTTGCTGTGGCCGATGTCGTAGAGGTTGCTGCCTATGCTGTCCTCTAGGATTTTGATGGATTCCTGTCTCACATTGAGGTCTTCCATCCATTTGGAGCTTATCTTTGTGTATGGTGTGAGAGAGCGGTCAAGTTTCATTCTTTTGCATGTAGCTGTCCAATTTTCCAAGAACCATTTATTGAAGAGACTGTCTTTTTTCCACTGGATGTTTTTTCCTACTTTATCAAAGATTAGTTGCCCAAAGAGCGGAGGGTCCATTTCTGGGTTCTCTATTCTGTTCCATTGGTCTATGTGTCTGTTTTTGTGCCAGTACCATGCTCTCTTTGTGATCACAGCTTTGTAGTACAAGTTAAAATCCGGCATTGCAATGCCGCCAGCTTTGTTTTTCCTTTTCAACAATTCCTTGGTGATTCAGGGCCTTTTCTGGTTCCACACAAATTTAAGGGCTGTTTGTTCCAGTTCTTTGAAAAATGTCCTCGGTATTTTGATCGGGATAGCATTGAAAGTGTAGATTGCTCTGGGTAGCGTGGACTTTTTAACTGTGTATGGTGACTAACATAATAAAAATATTATTATAAAAAATCTATAGCTTTTGTTTTGTCTGTTTCTTGACAAGTGACTAAAAATATGTTTCAAATTTAACTTTGCAGTTGTGAAATCCCTGCTGGATGCACAATACTCATCATCATTCATAGACCTCATTCTGAGGCTTAATCTTACTCATCAAATGTGATCATCTTTCCATCACTTGACATTAGTACAAAACTACAGAGGAAACGTTTGTGGAAAGTGGATAGATTTCCCTGTTAATGCAATGATGCATCGGATACTCATGGATAATTTGATAAAGAAAGAAGATTACTTTTTTTTTTCATTAGAACTTTGTTGCTTTCTCGCAATCTGGTCAGGGTTCCTGCTAGTAATGAAAAACCTTTGGCAACAAAATTTGCGGTAGGAGTATTTACATTTCCAGATAGCTAGCCTAAGAGCATTTAGATGAAATTAATTTCCATCAGTGTGCATGCTGGAGCATTTATCCCCCTTAAATGAAAGTGAAAATGTGTCAAGGTCTATTGGAAATTTGCCTTTTAGGGTTAGAAAAGCCAACACAGAAAAGATAATGAATAATATTAGAAATGAAAAATGCATAGCATAGGATTTGTTAGAACTCATGCAGAGAGAAACAGAAAAAGAGACACTGTTATATTTATTAGAGCTTTTTTATTTTATAAAATATCTCACTTAAATCCTATAAAATTATTAAGTAGAAACTATACTTGATATTTTATTATTGTATTTTCATTTAACAAAAATAAAGTCAATTTCAAAAAGCATTATGACCAGCTATAGTCTTGTTAAAAGTAACTTTTATTGTACAACAATTCTTTTTTATATTGCAACTGATACTTGTATTATTGTTTCTCCTTTACAAGCCCTCAAAGCAATTTCTCTTATTTCCTTTTTTTTTTTCCAAAAGGATGATTCCCTCTTGGTGTCTCAAACTGAGATAGCTAGAGGCTACTTTCATAGCCAGTAGTTACCTTCGGTCTGCTTGGTTGAGCAGCAGAGATTGGAATTGCAATTCTTTTTCCTTTTTTGTAGTTTGCCCATAACTGCTGTTCTACCAGAGTGGAATCATTGCCTTCCCTGTCCTCACATACATCTCCCCTAATCTTCGACACTACAACCATATGTCTGACAGCACAACAAAGAAAGCAATAGTGAGACTTAGCTTCAAATGTTAACCAAATATTGAAATAAAAAAGATGCAAAACACAAGTTATATATATAAAAAAGAAGCCACTAGACACTCCTGTCAATCAGGAAAATTAAATTCTTATTTCCTGTCTTGCAAATTCATTTCCTAGACAGACGATAGCTGCCACTCATTACTTTCATTATCTGTCCCTGGGTGGGGAAAGGGGTGGGTTGAAGATTGAAAAGAGTCAGGTTGAATAATATGGCACAATTACTGAAGGAAAAAAAAAACTAAAAATAACTAACAATTTATCTGGGAGATTTTTTAAAAATAACATGGTGTTTAAAAATAATATATATAGCATCACAATCACTTCACAGGAGGAAAATTCCTAATTTCTCTTATATGCTGCTCAACTAGACAATACAATTTAGAGTGATTATATATTCAATTTGCAAGAATGTATATGCAGCCCATGTGTCATGGACACAAATTGGTGATAGAAAAGACACTACTGGGAGCACATCTGAAATGCAATACAGAAAGTTTAGGTTCTGTGTTATTTTCTCTCAAGTGGTAAATCCATTTTCGGCTTAAACGTAAAAGAAATAGAAAAATAACTCCTTCACTGCATACCAAGAAGAATATAAAATAAGCAAAATCATGGTCATAAAGTACACAAAATATTTAATTTATAGACATTAGTTGTGGTATCTGGCAAACAGAGACTAAATGAAAATAAACAATGTCACCAGGCAACAAATTAGTGTAAAATAGTCTGCAACAAATAACAAAAAGGAACAACTTACAAAGCACATCTCAGTCCTTCTAATTTAAATAAAGAGGCGGAGGTTAAGTTTTCTGTTGCAAGAAAACATCACTGCAGAAGAGACCTCTCAGAGATAGAGTAGAACCTCAATTGTACTGAAATAAGAGAAACCCAAACTAAACAAGAACCATGCGTACTCTCTTACTCTAGATACTTAGAAAGCTTCATTGGTTCTTTTGTGAATATGAACTGGAAACTTATTCCAGGAAAGCATTACTATTTATGTATTTCATTCATTCATCCAACAGTGGTTTTTTTGAGTCAGATACCGTGCTATGTCTTCTGGAAGAATTCTTGTCTAAGACAGACAAAATTCTTTCCTCCAAGGAGTTTACTTTTTGTTGAAGATTGCGCTAGTAATAATACCAAACAAGGACCAAGAGAATCTTAAAATTCCTTTCAGCTTGATTAAACTTTAGACATAGCTTCTTTCTGCCTTAAGGCCAAGATCTCCCTTTCTTTAGAGCATTTACTTTAGAAAACTTATAATTGTAAATTCTTTGTCTACCCTTTAGAGATGTAAATCTTTTGAGAAACCTCTTGCCAGTTTTTATAATCCAGAACTGCTTTTCTCAAGGACCTGGGGCTATCTCTAAAATGCAATCACCAAGGAAAATAGCACCCTTATATCTTACTCCCTGGGGTGAAGCTAGGGTCCTAACTTCTGGGACACTTCTCCAAGTTGTAAAACTACCTGCACTCATGAAGATACTAAAAAGTTTACTTTTCTTTTGGGTTAAAGCCAATTAGCAAATACAGATGGCTAAAGATCTTCTCATTACCTCAATAAACTACCAGAAGCTAGAGGAGAGACATGGAACAGGGTCTTCTTCACAGCCCTTGGAATGAACCAATCCTGGTAACTTGATTACAGACTTCTAGCCTCCAGAACTGTGAGACAATAAAATTCCTGTTGCTTAAGTCACCCAATTTATGTTACCTTGTTGTAGCAACCATAACATACTAATACACAATAAAATACATACACCCAACAGGGTTTTTGTGATTAAATGAGAGTATAATGATATGGTAAGAACATAGGCAGGGACTTTATTATCTTTGTCTCTGAAGTTTCAAGCAGGGTGCTTGGCCTAACCTATTTAACAACTTAATGAAAACTAAGGAATCATAGGTTCAGAGTGGAATTATCATCAGTGTATAAAAACATAAGAAAGACCTAGGTGAGACAGGTTAACTCCTTGTTACTTAATTCTGAGTTTTCTTTCCGTGGACTCTTATTTATGGCATAATTTGTTTTATTTAGTTTTGATAATTTCAGCTGTGTGTTAAAAACGATGATCCCAGCTGTGTGTTTAAAAGTCTTTAAAACATTTACTTTAGTGTTAGCAGGTTGGATAATCAAAATATTGCAAATCACAAGATATTTACAGTTTTGAAATGAGACATACTAATATAGAGGAATAAATTATTTAGGATGGAATTCAGAATTCTAGTAATATAGAACCAAAGGTATTCATCACAGTCTTTTCTTTCAATCATCAAATTGTATTATTACAGTCAGGATTTTTAAAAATTTTCTATGCATATAAGACTTAAAAACCATTTGTAGAAGTAAATGAATTCTTAGTTGCTGAGATTATATGTTATGGAAAATCCTTAAGTGGTATTGAAGAAGGATGCCACAATTAGAAAAACGACTTAAAGATGAACACAATGATGAATATTTGCCAGAGAATATGGGAACAATAAGAATGGAAATAAGAAAAGGGAATGCACAGATTTTACTTATTTTCTGGAAGAAAATAAGAGACTTTGCCTCATCTACAATTGTTTTTCAAGTATTTTGACCTCTTTGGAAAAGGAATGTATTATTTACAATTTCATCAGTCAATGGTCCTTTGATACTCTTACCTGTTGTTACTCTCCAGCACTTAGCTGATGACAATAATCACAAATTAATTAAAATCATTTTGACCTTTGGGCTTCAGAAAAGGAAGAAACAGAGTAGATAGAGAGAAGATTTGATATAATTATGCTAATTTCAATTAAACAAACTTTTAATGAATAACCTGTTAGAATATGTATAGTGGAATAGTGACTCTCAATGAGCATAATAAAGTTAAATGAGAGCATAATTACATTTTGTTTTGAGAATGGAGAGACGTCTACACATTGTTTTAAAAAGGATGAATTCCAGTCAAAATTTCTTTATTGCATTTTGTTCTTTGCAAAATGAAAATCCAAAAGTGTTCAGAAAAAGTGTATCAAAGTTGAATAGAGTGCACAAAAGGATTACTTAGAATTTAAATGCGTGCAATGTGAGGATTTATTCTCTATGGTCACTGAAAAGAATACATATTGCAATGTATAAAATCACAAACCTCATGGATAGAAATAATGCACTCATGATACTTCAGAAAATTAAAACCTTGGTTAGCTCTTGGAAGTAAATTCAAGATTAACATTAACATAGACATTCACATTGCAAAATAAACTTCTACATTTCCCTCTAAAACAATTCAGAGCCAGAATGTCCCATAGTAATGTTTATGGCATGTTTTATAGTAATTTATATTACTACTTTGACAATTTGAAAGGTAACCTATTTTATTTATGCTGAAAGGTAAAGATAGAATATAAAAAAGTTAAGTGATATCTGTGTTCTGCAGAATGAATTGAAACAATGAATTTCACATATTAACCGATGTGCTGTGTAATATAATTTCCTACAAATTTAGCAATCATTTGTAATAATCTACAGTCAGTGCCAAATTCCAATATGAGAGCAATTTGTTATGTATCTTTCTTTAAGATGTGAAAACAACAAAAATAGAATCCAGCTCCATGCAAAGAAAGAGTGGTTAACTACATCCCATTTTAAAAGGGAAACTTTGTGTGTTTTAAATGATTTGTTAGTGGTTTGACTGCACTATATAGTATATATTGTTTATTTCACTATTATTAGCAAATAATCTACAGTAAAAGGTTGAATCTTTAGAATAATACAAAAATGTACATTTAAAGCCCAAAAATGTCAAAAAAAAAAGACTCTGGTATTGAGAAAAATTTCATAATAATTAATGCAATTTAAATGGGTTATCACTCTAGCTAATGTCCTTTATTTTTAGTTTCAATTAATTGGCCATAGAATCTGGTATTATCTTCTGCCCATTTTTTGATTTGTTTATTTGTTTCTCGTGTATTGAGTTTGAGAAGTTCTTTGTAGATCTTGGATACCAGTCCTTTTTCTGTAGTGTCATTTGCAAATATCTTCTCCCATTCCGTGGGCTGCCTCTTAGTTTTTCTGACTGTTTCCTTGGCTGTGCAGAAACTTTTAATCTTGATGAAGTCCCACAAGTTCATTTTATCTTTTGTTTCTCTTGCCTTTGGGGATGTATCATGAAAAAGGTTGCTTTGGCCGATGTTGTAGAGGTTGCTGCCTATGTTCTCCTCTAGAATTTTGATGGATTCCTGTCTCACATCGAGGTCTTTCATCCATTTGGAGTTTATTTTTGTGTATGGTGTGAGAGAGTGGTCAAGTTTCATTCTTTTGCATGTAGCTGTCCAATTTTCCCAGCACCATTTATTGAAGAGACTGTCTTTTTCCCATCGGATGTTTTTTCCTGCTTTATCAAATATTAGTTGCCCAAAGAGCTGAGGGTCCATTTCTGGGCTCTCTATTCTGTTCCATTGGTCTATGTGTCTGTTTTTGTGCCAGTACCATGCTGTCTTTGTGATCACAGCTTTGTAGTACAGCTCGAAATCCGGCATTGTGATGCCCCCAGCTTTGTTTTTCCTTTTCAACAGTTCCTTGGAGATTCGGGGCCTTTCCGTTTCCGTACAAATTTAAGGACTCTTTGTTCCAGTTCTTTGAAAAATGTCCTCGGTATTTTGATCGGGATAGCATTGAAAGTGTAGATTGCTCTGGGTAGCATGGACATTTTAACTATGTTAATTCTTCCGATCCATGAGCATGGAATATCTTTCCATCTTTTTATGTCTTCCTCAATGTCTTTTAAGAGTGATTTATAGTTTCTAGAATAAAGGTCCTTTACATCTCTGGTTAAGTTAATTCCAAGGTAACGTATGGTTTTTGGTGCTATTGTAAATGGGATGGATTCCCTAATTTCTCTTTCTTCGTTCTCGTTATTCGTGTACAGAAATACAACTGATTTCTGAGCATTGATTTTGTATCCCACCACATTACTGAATTGCTCTATAACTTCTAATAGTTTGAGCGTGGATTCTTTTGGGTTTTCCATATAGAGTATCATGTCCAATGAAGACATACAAATGGCTAACAGACACATGAAAAAATGTTCAAAATCATTAGCCATCAAGGAAATTCAAATCAAAACCAAACTGAGATACCACCTTACGCCAGTTAGAATGGCAAAAATAGACAAGGCAAGAAACAACAATTGCTGGAGAGGATGTGGAGAAAGGGGATCCCTCCTACATTGTTGGTGGGAATGCAAGTTGGTACAGCCACTCTGGAAAACAGTGTGGAGGTCCCTTAAAAAGTTAAAAATTGAGCTACCCTATGATCCAGCCATTGCGCTACTGGGTGTTTACCCCAAAGATACAGACGTAGTGAAGAGAAGGGCCATATGCACCCCAATGTTCATAGCAGCAATGTCCACAATAGCTAAATTGTGGAAGAAGCCGAGATGCCCTGCAACAGATGACTGGATTAAGAAGTTGTGGTCCATATATACAATGGAATATTACTCAGCTATAAAAAAGAATGAATTCTCAACATTTGTGCAACATGGATGGCACTGGAGGAGATAATGCTTAGTGAAATAAGTCAAGCAGAGAAAGACAACTATCATATGATTTCTCTCATCTATGGAACATAAGAACTAGAATGATCAGTAGGGGAAGAAAGGGATAAAGAAAGGGGGGGTAATCAGAAGGGGGAATGAAACATGAGAGACTATGGACTATGAGAAACAAACTGAGGGCTACAGAGGGGAGGGGGGTGGGGGAATGGGATAGACCGGTGATGGGTAGTAAGGAGGGCACATATTGCATGGTGCACTGGGTGTTATACACAACTAATGAATCATCGAGCCTTACATCGAAAACCGGGGATGTACTGTATGGTGACTAACATAATATAATAAAAAATCATTATTAAAAAAAACAAACAAACAAACAAAAACAAACAAAAAAAAACATCTTCAAGTCTCTTACAATAAAAAAATTAAAGCCCCACAAAAAAAAAAAAAGAATCTGGTATTAGATCTTTGTGCCTTAAGTGTGTGTATGTCTATGTGTGTGTCCAAGTTTAAAAATGTGAAACTATGAAGTTATATTGTTTTTTGCCTGTATAATTCAGACATAAGATCAATAGTTTGCACTTGATTTCTTAGATCCGCTTGTAGATCTGCTGAAAAAGGACAAATATATTTAAAATTTGGCTTTTAAAATGTGTATATTGTTCTTTAAAGATATGGAACATAGTATATACAAAGAATATACTTACCTTTTAGGGCTTTTGTTTCTCACCAGATCTTAGGGTAATAATATTTGTTCATCTATCTATCTATCTATCAATACACCTCCTTCATTTTTCTGAAGATTTGTAATGCATTGTTTTGGTAGAATCTTTGGAGAAGTACCAGTGTGGAAAAGGTAAAATGGTAGATAGGCTGTATAATATCTTAATTATTTTGAATTTTCTAATAACACACGTTTTGAAACCAGATGTCAAAATAAATATTTGAATTTTAATTGTTTTTAAGGGTCATATATGAAAAAGAAGACAGA
This sequence comes from Ursus americanus, assembly GCF_024610735.1. Lineage (NCBI taxonomy): Eukaryota > Metazoa > Chordata > Mammalia > Carnivora > Ursidae > Ursus > Ursus americanus. The sequence continues at coordinate 54,273,031 of NC_142144.1, read as the reverse complement.
GTATTTATTAACACAGATTAGAATCAAATATTACCATGATAATAACTTCAGCCTTTTAAAATATTATTCCTAGTATCGATTTAGTATGGAGTATAAAATGATATTTTTTTCTTTTGAAAAATTGAATTTTTAAAGGAAAAATACAGAAAAAAATGCTTTTATTGAATACCAAAGTGAAAAAAAAGAATTATATATATTTTTGTTGTTGTTCAATTTTGTAAATTATTAGAGGTCCAGGGTATTCCTACACAAATTTTGGCACTGCAAATAATATATCATGGTCCAACTTAAGAAGGTAAATGTTTAGATCCTACAATATTGAAAAGTACAGAAGTATAAAAGACCAAATTACTCTTTTTCATGTCTTTAATTTACCATCTGATATATCTTTCAGGTAAGCAACTTTATTGTTTAAGGGAATCTTAAAAGAGAATTCATGTCTATTTGACTTTATCTCTGTCAAACCGAAGAAAACTAATGATTGTGAAGAAACTAACCTTGGTTTTCTTCTCCGTAGAAGTTGAAGTAAAATTGTTAACAACCATAATTGTCTTCATTTTCAGGGATAGTGTTGTTCACTCCAGAAGCTCGGCATCGGGTCATAGACTTCCCATCATTCAGTATTATGCCATGTCAGATTCTCTCAAGAAAACACACCAGAGTCCATCAGATTAAAATACTTTTTTACTTTTTCACTCAGGGAAGAAAAGTTCCCAGTAAGAATACCCAAGCCATTAATCACTGAAATAAATCTCTTCAATTCTGTCTCATCTCATGGGCTCTATGCAGAAATGATTCAGGCTTTCTTGAACGAGTGTTGTTAATATTGAAGGTATATTATGTCCAGTCATGTATTTTGAGAACTGTCCAGTTCCAGGGTATAATGTTTACATAGACTATAATGGGAATGGCATCCACTGAAGTTAACACAGCAACCTCACATTTTCTATGAGACTTGTCAAGAAAGACATGATGGTGGGATTCAATTACTGATCAGGATAATAGAAAATCATTACAGAATGTTGCTACCACCCTTATAACAAGATATATGAGCAAAACAAACAAAAACAAAAACAAATTTGCAAAAATCAGAGAGTTGAAGATTAAAACAAAACAAAACAAAAGCAAAACAACAACAACAACACAAACCTAAGTGAACTAATTTCCAGAACATAGAATGTCCTCCCTGGGATAAAAGAGATCCATGGCTCATCTTATTCTTGGTAAAGTGTCAAAATAAGGAGGCTCACCATATATGGGATAAGGAAAAACAAGGCAAATTGTAATGAACTTTCATTGTCCATGCATGGGCAGGAATGATTGATTCAAATCTGAGTGAGCCCCAGTTACAAAGCAAGTCTGAAACTATTCATCAGCATTCCCATGGGCTTTCTTTTTGTGGCTGAGGATGAGATGCTGAGTCCTGGAGGCATATGGCAAATAGTTATTCCAATGGCAGACAAGATTCTGAAAAAGCGGAGGGGCCTATCTTCTAAGGTGGGCAGTCATAGGGCAAAATATGACTCCAAGGCACATGACTATGCCTTAAACTGAAGGCAGACAGCTTTTTTAAATGCAAGGCATCTGCCCATTGAATGCTGGAGAAGGGTAAGAGAAATAATGGAAATATCATCCTAATAGTTATGGGGGGCGGGTTGTGTAATGAAAAGGCAATGACTAGTCAAAAGATGGGGACAAAGCAAGAGTGCTAAAGGAAATTCTTCAAAACTCTACATGTCTGCAGTGAATACCTTGCAGCAGTTCTCTGAAGGATGACTGTGTGGCAGGAGAATTGAATGTTATGACTTATTTTGTGTCCCCCTGGTACTTTTTATGGCAATACTAAGAAACTAATATACTAGGATATGTACATTTGAGGAAAACTGAACCTTCACTCTGTGTTGCAACTGTCTTCCGAACTATGAAATAAATCTCCTAAAGTGCAGGAATTCAAGATTAAAGAGAAAATCTCAACAACTCAAAATGTGGATAGCTTGACTCTAAAGGAGGGAGAGAGAGAGAGAGAGAGAAGGAGGGAGAGAGAGAGTTTGGGAGGAGACAAGAAAAGAGAGATCTTCCATTATTCAGAAAGCTTGTGTCTGTGCTATAAAACAATAGAACATCCCTGGCATCTTGCTCTTTCTTAGATCCCAAGATATGTTGGAGACATACTTCTATTCCCCAAAATATTTAAAGCTGCTGGTGAATTTAGCTGAAACTAAGCACAACTTTCTCAAATGCAGATTAGATTGACTCAGATCCCCATCCCAGTGGACTGACAGTATAAGCAAAATTTTCTAAGGATAGCTATTTTGAAATTTTAATTTAAAAAATTAGTAAAGCTTAAATTTACTGTCCTTTTCTTTTTACTTTTTTTTAAAAGATTTTATATATTTATTTGATCAGAGAGAGAGAGGGAGGGAGAGCACTTAGGTAGAGGGAGATCCAGGCAGAGGGAGAAGAATTCTCCCCGCTGGGCAAGGAGTCTGATGTGGGGCTCTATCCCAGGACCCTGGGATCATGACCTGAGCCGAAGGCAGACACTTAACTGACTGAGCCACTCAGGTGCCACTTTACTGTCTTTTTCAACATAATGTCTAATGCATAATTCTAAAAAACATGTGAGATAGTTGTAGTGGCTGATTATGATAACCAATATTCAAGAAAGGAAAAAAAGATGAATAGAGATGCAAAGATGACCCAACTGTCAGAATTACTCAATAGGGCTTTTAAAGTAACTATAAAAGTAATTTTCTCAAATGTATAACAAAACACTGGAGAGCATGTGTAAAGAGACAGTAACTCATAGCACAGAGACTGAAACTATTAAAAAATAATCTAATGAAAGTGTTATAAAAGAACAATTCACTTGAAGGATTTCATAGCAGACTTGACAAGAAAAGAGCATCAACAAATTTCAATGCAATTCAACAGAAATTACCGAAACTGAAGCACACACACACAAACAACTAAGAGTGGAAGAAATGGAATAGAACAAGCAATATCTGAGGGAAATAATAATTTAATCTAATATTGGCCTCCCAGACTGTCAGAGGAGATGAAAGAGAATGGGATAGAAGAAATATTTAAAGAGATAATTATCAAGATTTTTCCAAAGTTATAATAAACTTAACCAGGAGATCCAAGAAGTACAGCAAGCTCAAGTAGAATATAAAAAAGTGGAACAACATCATTAAAATGCATTAAAAATTCAGCACACAACTCTAAACCCAACAAAAAATCTCCTAAAATTGAAAGCAAAGTAAGACAATTTTAGGCAGTTAAACCTGAGATGACAAAGATCATATGCAGCAAGACTTCATGGCAATAAGTACTTAACAAATTTGTGCAGGTGAAGGTAAATGGCACCAGGTGAAAATTTAAATCTTCACAAAGGAATAAACAACATGACAAAGCATAAATACATAAAATTATGTGAACTATATTTATGCTCATGTGATACATATGCATGACAATACATTCACGATATATTCACATACACAATATTATACTAATAACAATATACACACATATATGCACATGTGTATACATATATACTTACATCCCATGTGTGTATAATATTGATGTATATAATATTATGCTAATAAACATGTATGCATGCATGTTTAAACTGATTGTTTAAAGCAAAATAACGGCAATGTATTGCAGCATTGCAGCATAAGTTAAATATATAACAATAATGGGACAATGTTCATGGAAGTTATATATATGTGTGTATATATCTATACATATAGATATATATACTATTTTAAAATTCTTATTTTTGTCAACTGTGATAAAAACAGTTAAATGTAATCTGTAGAGTAATTACTAAAAATAGCAAAGAACAAAAGATAAAAAGTCATTTATAAAGTGGAATCAGAAATCTAAACACTATTTCAATAGGTGCCTCAAAAACATTTAACAAATTTAACATCTATTTAAGATAAAATACCTCAGGAAATTTGGAATAGAATGGCATTTTTTCAATTTTATAAATGATATCCATAAAAACATTCAGGTAACATCATATTTAATAGGGAAATATTGACCAATTTCTCTTAAGATTGCAAATAAGATAAGGAAGACCACTACAATCCTTTCTATTCAATATTGTACTGAAGTCCTAGTTAGTACATTAAAACAAAGAAATGAAATAATAAGCATTACATTTGAGAAGACAGAGGTGAAACTGTCATTATTAGATTATATGCCAGGCACTATCCTGTTATTGATAGAAGGCAGGATCAACACCCCACCCTGAATTTTGTTTGGATGTTAAAATTGATGATCCCACACATGCAGGAGTAAGATTAATACATAAATTAAAATATTTATTCATCACATAGTGAGTCCTCCCGGGAAGAACAGAGAAGATTCCCAAGCAGGTCCATAAATATCTTGAGAAAGCTAAGAGAAGAGACTGGTTTTGTTTTTATTGTGGCTAATTAGTGGGGTCAGGAAGAGGATTTCCATGCGCTGGCAGGAGTTTGCATGGCTTCAACTCCCAGAAGTACTGAGAGAGGAACTCTGAAATTTTCTATTCGGCTTGCTCTGATCTGGGCAAAGAGGGAAAAGGCTGGTGGTGGTGATCTGAAGGCTATCAGCAAACAGAAAAACTGAGTTAGGCTATTACAGATTCATTGAAAACCATTGGAATCTTCAGCGAATCAACTAGAACTGATACATGAATTTAGCAAGTGCAGCTCATACAAGGTCAGTATACAAGAATCAATACTGTTTCATTATTCTTGCAATAAAAAAATGGAAAAGGGAATATAAATGTTTTAATATTATTAAAAATGTGAATTTTTAAAAAATGACATTGGAGAAGATACATATGAAAGCACATTGAAAAGTACAAAATCTTGCTGAGAAAAAAATGACATTAAAAATTGTGAGACATATTGCATTCATGAGTGAGAAGTTTTTATGTTGTAAAGTTGTTCATCCCCCCACAACTGATCTGTAAATCAACACAATAACGATCAAAACCATTAGAGAACTTTTGAGAGAAAGTTGGAAATCTGATCCCAAAACTTTTTTGTTAAGGTGTAGAATTCAAAATAGCCAAAAACAACCTTAAAAAAGAAGAGTTGGAAAATATATTCTCTCTGATTTCAAGATCATAAACCTCAGTAATCAACATAGTGTTTTATTGACATAAAGTATGAGCAATCAGATCAATGGAACAAAATAGAGTCTAAAAATTGACGAATGATCTATTGATATTTTAAAAAGGAAACAGTTCAATTCAACAGAGAAAATAAAGTTTGCTTTTAACAAGTGGTGCTCAAAACTGAATATCATTGTGAGAAAAATTTTTAGTCATAACTCATGTGTAAAAACTAAACAGATGTGTATTGTAGACCTAATCTTAAGAGTCAGAAGCATAAAGATTATAAGAGAGGAAAAGTAGATTGGCTTCAAAATCTTGGGGAAATTTTCTTATTCAAGACACAGAAAGAATTAAACAAATACAAATTGCTGAACTAAACTTAATAAAAATTGGCAATTTCTTTTTGTCAAAAGACTTCAGTAAGAATATGATGTGTGCAATAATTAGGTCAAAATATTCATAATACATATATCTCTTAGTGGACATATTTAGTATATACAGGACTATGGATCAATAGCAAACAATAAAATATGTGCAAAAATACCTGAACAGACACTTGACAAAAGAAAATATGAATTGAGTAATATAGTCATGAAAATTGTTTAAAATAATTAGTCCATATGAATTTCAAATAAAAATAGTAAGTAATTGGGTACAAAACAAATAGTCATTAATAGGACAAGGAAAAAAAAACTTTACAACACATTCATGTAATGGACAACTGTTGATAAAAAAGGACCTAACTATTTATACATGCAATGGCATGGATGAATCACAAAACAGCATGCTTTGTGAAACAAACCAGATAAAGAATACAAAATGTATATGCTCATTTCTGAATTCCAAAAACAGGCAGTAGTCTTCAGTGACAAAACTATCCTGTAAAAAACTGACCAAAAAGAAACACAAGAGGGGCACCTGGGTGGCTCAGTCAGTTGTGTCTGCCTTTGGCTCAGGTCATGATCCCGAAGTCCTGGGATCAAGTTCTGCATTAGACTCCCTGCTCAGCAGGGAACCTGCTTTTCCCTCTCCCCATGCGGCTCCCCCTGCTTGTTCTCTCTCTCTCTCTCTCTCTCTCTGTCAAATGAATAAATAAAGTCTTAAAAAAAAAAAGAAAGAAAAAGAAAGAAAAGGAAACACAAGAGCATCTTCTATGGTGAATATATATATACTCATACACATATGTAGTTTTTGTAGAGTGGACAAATAACATACAGCTGTCAAAACTTATTGAACTATTTTTTTAAAGGTCAAGTCATTTTACTCTATGGAAATTATACCTAAAAATTATAATACAAAAAAACATATACACAGTCAAACCTCATTGTTTGCTGTAATTATATTCTATAAAGTTGCCTTGAACACTGATTTAGCAAATACTAAAATATTAATCCTAAGAGAATGAAGGACTAGGTTCTTATGAACTCTGGACACAAACTTTTTGTCAACTGATCAATATACAACCTTATGTTTTGTGATTTTTTTTGAAAATTTTATTTATTTATTTGAGAGAGAGGGAGAGAGAGAGTGTGGGCGAGCACAAGTGGGGGGGGCAGAGGGAGAAAAAGAAGCAGACCCCCAACAGAGCAAGGAGCCCCACATGAGGATCTATCTCAGCACCCCAAGATCATGACTGGAGCCAAATTCAGACGCTTAACTGATTGAGCCACTCAGGTGCCCCATAAATCATTTCTTATTTAAATCTACAAACTACATCTTCAGGTTAAATCTAAGCCCAGGCTACTGAAAAAGACCTTGTATTTATTTATTTATTTATTTTTATTTTTTAAGACTTTATTTATTTATCAATTTATTTATTTGAGAGAGAGAGAGCACAAACAGGGGGAGGGGTAGAAAAAAAGGGAGAAGAAGCAGACTCCAAGCTGAGTGTGGAGCTCTATGTAGGGCTTGATCCCAGGACCCTGAGATCACGACCTGAGCTGAAGCTGGATGCTTAACTGACAGCCACACAGGTGCCCCTGAATAAGGCTTCTTAGAACAATTAACCACTCAGTACACTCTTCCCTCCTTCCTATTAAATTACATTCTAGCATGAGATATATTTACTGTCGCTGTTGTTCGTTTGCTTGCTTCTTGGGGCCAGTGGGTAGGGTCCATTTAGTTTGGTTGACCTTGTCCTCCTCAAAACACAAAAGATCTGATTATTTAATCTTCTTTCACAACAACTGGGGTTAATTCTAATACTTCTTGCTTTCCTAAGAGATGATGTCCTCTGTCATTCCATAGTGATCTTGCCAAGATAAATTGAGTGTTCAAAACAATTTTAAGCTTCCCTCTTCCCATTTCTGTTTTACTAAGGGAAAACTCTTAGTGATACTGGCACTGACAATGAAGCCATTTGATCTTCTAAAAATTTTTAAAAATAACAAAATTTAATCTCTATGAGGCATCTTTTTGTAAACCAATTGCAATCACAAAACTATGCAAACTCTATGAAAAATGAACATTTATTTTGATTGTTGCCATTATTTTAAGGTATTCTTTTTAGGTAAATACATAATATATCATCACTTAATCCTTGATCATAACACAATAAATTGATTGTGTTAGCAGAAACTGAATCACATAATGAAAGAAGTTAGTCTGATTCAGGGAAGCATTTATTCTGTATATTCCTTTATTCATTCCCTTCTCTACATTAAGGCTCTAATGAGATAACAGAAAGAATATACTTAGTTGGGAAATTATATGTACTTCTTATGGTATAAAAATGGACATATATAGAAGTAATTAATACTTCTCATTTAATAGTCCAGATATATATCAGCTAAATTTAAATTTTGTGCTTTTGGCTTTCTAAAATTCTAAAATAGAAAGGGTGGAATTATGGTAAAAAAGTCCAAGTGTCTGGGGAATCATTATTTTCTTTCCTCTTAGATAAGCTATAATTTGTTGTTGTTGGCCAGTGACCAAAAAGACTGTAGTGTGGCAAACTCCACTGAGGCCAGTGGGTGAAATTGATTAGGAGAAGAGTATTGCAAATTGCACCCTGGAAACTCTCTTAAGGAATTTCATGGTGATAAATGCTAGAGCTTAAGCAGTTTTAGGATTTTCTTTGGAGCTCAACAGTTTACTCAGAAATCTGAGAATTTAGATAAGTGAAGCAAATATTTTTAATCTGTGGTAAATACATTCTCTCAGAAATGTTCCTTGTTAATGGCTCTTTTTACTTATCAGTTTATCTGTGCATTCCAACTTTCCTTTCATCTAAATGTAATATTTTCATCAGTCATAATATATGGACTATTTCTCTTGGATTATCCCAATTTTCTTCCATAAAGAGTTTTATGCTACTGAATCTTCTATTTCTTCTCATACTCATTAAAAGCAGCAACAACTATATAACAACAGATAAAGCAAAGCAAAATCTTCATTTTTTTCTGTTTATTACATATCATCAGAATATTTATTATCTGATTATTATCTTCATGCTGAGATTATCATTGACATTAAAATATATATGATTTTTAATAAAGTATTGCACAATTTTTATTAGCTCTATGCCATATGATCTATAAAATTTTAAAAGTGTTATAGAGGGGCGCCTGGGTGGCACAGCAGTTAAGCGTCTGCCTTCGGCTCAGGGCGTGATCCTAGCGTTATGGGATCGAGCCCCACATCAGGCTCTTCCGCTATGAGCCTGCTTCTTCCTCTCCCACTCCCCCTGCTTGTGTTCCCTCTCTCGCTGGCTGTCTCTATCTCTGTCAAATGAATAAATAAATAAAATCTTTAAAAAAAAGTGTTATAGAAAGTAGTTTTTCTGTAATTACCTATGAAGCAAAGAAATGTTAAGAATTTGAACATGAGCAAATTGCTAAATGACCTGCTTTCAATCAATGTCTTAAAGTAGTATAGTGACAGTCAAAATCTGTAGAACTTGGTACAAGGTATTGTATGGATTCAGAATGTTCATGAATTTGGTATTTGAACAGAAAATAGTGGAATAGAAGCAGCAGCAGTCTTTACTCATTTCTTCCCTGGGAAACAATGCTCAGTATCAACTCATGGGATACATACGTTACATGGTAAAGGGACTTAACAGATGTAATTAGGTTTAAGCACCTTACAATAGGGAGAGAGCCCTTGATTCTACAAGTGGGCTCAATCTAATCATGTCAGCTCCTAAAAGCAGCTGGAAAAGGAAGAAATCAGCAAAATATAGCAGAAGAGCATGGCAAGACATGGCAGACAAACAAGTCAAGGAAATTGCACATGTGAGATGGGTTCTAAGTGTCATGGCTTGTTCTGTGATGGCGAGGGCTACATGCAAGGAGTGGGAGGCATCTTCTAGGAGCTGAAGTCAGCCCATGGGTGACAGTGAGAAAGGAAATGGGGATCTCAGTCTTTCAAATTCAAGTAGAAAAGTTTTGAGTTATGACAACTAACTGAATGAGCTAGCTTGAAAGCAAATTCTTCTCCAGACATTGAAGAAAGGAAGGTGGCTTAGCCAATACTATGATTTTAGTTTTGTGAGAAATAGAGAAGAACCAGCTGAGTCTCACTGTACTAAGATTCTTCACCCATGGGAATTATGAAATACAAAAAATACAAACTGTTGTAGGTCTCTAAGTTTGCAGTAACTTGTTACTGCAGCAACAGAAAACTACTATAAACACAGAAATGTTTTAAGTATTTATGTAAGGTGATACAATGGACCAACACCATAAATATTAAATTTGAAATAAACAATATCCAATTATAGCAAATGAAACATAATGTGTTCTTAATGTGCACTGGATGAATTTGAAAATAACACAAAAGTAGAACAGTGAGACAGTGCCACACAAGAATTATTTCAGTATGGTATTACAGCTATATTCCCTTGAATGTGCATTATTTGATGAATATATACCACATGTTCATGTTAATCACTATTTAAATGATTTAGTCACAAAAGCGACTAAGTCACGAAGGCTAGTATGGAAGAAGAGTAAGTAAATTCACTATTGACTTTCATATAGGAGGGTATAAAACTCAATCTTCTAGCCAATGGTCCCTAAGTTTCTGGTTCACCACTACTTGGTCTCTTCTTACAGTATGCTATATGATATTTAAATATTATATTCTACAACAATACATATTTATTATAGAAATTGATAATTAAAAAAAGAAATTCGATAACTTGAAGTAATAAAGAAAACATATTCAAAAATCTAAGTATGTATTTTTGTGAAAAAAATTGTATCTTCTAAAACTTAACATATTAAACTTAGTGAATCTTATCCATCAGAGCAAAATTAAGCACTTTATTATCCTATATCCTAGTTTCAAATGGTCTAGATTGCTTGTCTTTCTCCTTTTGCGTAACTTCAAACAGCCTTGGATTATTCTTCTTCCTTATACATTAAAACAACAGGAAGAATCTGTGGGACCCTCAGGCACTCTGTGCCGTCTGAGGAGTATCTGCCACAAGGACTTATTTGCTTTTCTCATGGATCTCTACAACAGGTTTCTCTGTCCCTCTAGTCACTACTTTATTTCATTTTCCTAGTTTTGTGATGAAGTGAGAATTCTTTTTGTTTTCTCTATTCCAAGGGGCTAGAAGACCTAGAATATACTCCTTCTAGAGGCCCTATTCTCTATAGTCGAAAAACATGCAATCATAGGTGATGAACGGTGTATGTGATTGTGTGTGTGTGTACAGCATATTGAGACCAGAGCTTTGAAATTCTCTATATGTTTCCAATTTAGGAAATATCCCTTTTTAAAAAAATTCTTTTTGGGATGCCTGGGTGGCTCAGTTGGTTATGTGTCTGCCTTCGGCTTAGGTCATGATCCCAGGGTCTTTAGGCTCAACCCTGCATCAGGCTCCCTGCTCAGCAAGAGTCTGCTTCTCCCTTATCCTCCTCTTCCCCCTTTTCCCACTCATGCTCTCTCTCTCTCTTGTTCTCTCTCTCTCTCAAATAAATGAATAAAAACTTTAAAAAAATTCCTTTTTATGTTTGGTTCTCACTTAAATTATTCTTTCTTTGAAACTTACCTTATGTTTGTTCCTAAATGCTTTAACTTATTTTTTTGGATAGTATTCAAGAAAGAATTCATCATTTATCCAATCTCTGGCCAATAATTTATTTTAAAAATCCCTCTAAGAGAATTTTATCAGTTTGGGTCTGTTCTTCCAGCATTGCTGAATCACTCAAGAATGGTATTTCCTTTTTCAGAAGCTGAAGAAAATGATGTTCAAGTTCTGTGGTGCAGGTGTACAAATCCTCTTCCATGAAACAAGCTATACAGGGAGTCTCTTTGACAAAGGGCTTGACCAAATGACATAATAAATCATTAATGTAAGTTCTTTAATTCAGTCACTTTTCTCAAATATAACACTCACCCAAAAGTTCTTGTACTAAGACGACAGGCATCTATAAATTACCTGAAGTATTTTCTCAATGATGTGATTAACCAGTTATAAATATTTTTAACATCTCTGCTTCTACATAATCTGAAAACAAGGATATTCTCCCAAATAACTACATTACAATTATTAAAATCAAGAAATTTAGTGTGGGATAAAATATAATTACTTAATATACAACTTATATTCGAATTCCCCCAAGTTCATAATGATATAGCTTACAATATTTTATTAGTTTCTGGTCCAATCCAAAATAATGCATTAAATTTATTTGTCATCTCTCTAGCTTCCTTTTACGTGACAGCCTTTAATTTATGACATTGAAATCTTAAAAAAATAATGAAAGTGCACAAAATACATTTTTTCATGATATACTCACAATGTATATATTCATTATTCATTATTTACATATATGTAATAATTTTATTCTGAGTCCTCCAAACAGTACTAAAACCTAAAGTACTAAACAGAGTTTGCAGATTGTTTTTTGGTTTTACTTTTGTTTTTTTTACCTGAAGGCTATTTTTTCTTTTTGCTTATATTTATGATATATATTTTGGGGGGAATGATTATTTTATGTACACATACAAATTCATTGGCATAGTAAACATAAGGTTGTGTTAAAAAATATTCTCTTTAAAAAATTTCTATTTTTCAGCTATGCACTTTTTTTCTATTCCTACCATTATTGATTTTCTCTTTTTCCTTTCCTTAATATATTTTGTAAGCTACTTTTTTAAGTTACTACCTTTTTCATAGAACCATCTTTTGGCTTTGCTGATCTCTATCATATCTTTTAATTTGATTGTATTCAAATCTACTTTTAGTTATTTATCTTTTTACTTTCTTTGGTTTTATTTTGTGGATCTTTTCCTGTCTTCTTAAGTTGTATTACTAGCTCATAAATATTTATGTTTACTTTTTTTTTAATAGTTTTTTTTAAATTTATTTATTTGATAGAGAGAGACAGCCGGCGAGAAAGGGAACACAAGCAGAGGGAGTGGGAGAGGAAGAAACAATCTCCTAGCTGAGAAGCCTGATGTGGGGCTTGATCTCAGAACCCTGGGATCACGCCCTGAGCTGAAGGCAGACGCTTATGACTGCGCCACCCAGGCACCCCTATTTTTACTTTTTAAATAATATAATCATTTCAGGATATATATTTGTTTGGTATACTCTTTTACGTATATCCCACATTTTTTTTTATGATTGATTGTTTTTTGTTTGAGTGCAGTTGATACACAATGTTACATTAGTTTCAGGTATACAACATAGTGTTGACAATTTTAAACATTATACTGTACTCAACATAAGTATAGCTACCATCTAACTGGAAGCTTTTATCTTCCACTCCCCATCACCCATTTTGCTCATCTCTCTAAGCACACTCCCCTCTGGCAATCATCAGTTTGTTCCCTGTGTTTATGGGTCTGTTTCTGGTTTTCTGTTTAGTTATTCCTTTTATTTTAAGCTTCTATATATGAGTGAGATCATATGATAATCTTTCTGAGGCTGATTTATTTCACTTAAAATAATACCCTCTAGGTCCATTCATATTCTCACAGATAGCCTGATCTCATCTCTTTTATGGCTACATACATATACATATATCTATATAAATAGATAGATGATAGATAGATATCACATCTTCCTTATCCATTCCTCTATTGATGAGCTCTTAGTTTGTTTCCATATTTTGGCTACTATAAATAATGTTGCAACAAAGAGAGGGTGCATATATCCTTTTGAATTAGTGTTTTCATTTTCTTTGGGTAAATACCCAGTGGAAAAATTGTTGGTCATATGATATTTCTATTTTTTAATTTTTGAGGAACCTCCATACTGTTTTCCACAGTGTACCTATTTACATTTCCATCAGCGGTGTTTGAGAGTTCCTTTTTCTTCACATCCTCACCAAGACTTTTACTTTTTGTCTTTTATATTTTAACCATTCTGATCATGTGATATCTTATTTTTTTTATTTGCATTTCCCTGATGATGAGTGATGTTGAGCATGTTTTCATGTGTCTGTTGGTCATCTGTATGCCTTCTTTGGCAAAAATGTCTATTCAGGTTCTCTGCCCATTTATTAATTGTATATCCTAAGAATTTTAATATGATGTGCTTAGTGTATTTTAAAGTTCAGTTATTCTATAATATTCATTATGACTTCTTTAGCCCATATGTTCTTAATTTCCAGTTTTCTGGATGTGTTCATTATATATTTTTTCCACAAACTTTCACCTTTTACATGGTGCTCCAAGTATCCTGTATGTTACCAACTGTCTGAAATGTGTAAATGCTTGCTTTACAGACTATCATATGGTAAACTTCATAAATGTCCATGCATACTTGAGAAAAGTAAATATGCATTTCCCACCTAATTGTTGAAGAAAAATTTATATGTAAATTTGACCAAATGTAAATTTGGTCATGATTATTAATTGTATTATATATATTTTATACATATTTAGCAATATTTTATCTTTGAAGTCTATTATTTTAGGAGAGATGGGTGTTGAATTATCCAGTTATATTTATTGCTTTGTCAATAGCTCTTTTAATTCTGTCACATTTTGTTTCATATAATTTGAAGTTATATTATGAAGATTATATGGGTTTGAATTTAGACATTTGATTCTCTTTAAACATAATTATTTTTGATATAAAGTTTATTTAATTTGAGTTTAATAACTTCTTTCAATTTTTTTGGCCTAGTATGTGTTTCTGTATATATATATATATATATATATATATATATATATATATATACTCTCAAAGTTTTGTTTGGTCCTTATGCATAAGTTTGTACATCAGTCAAGTTTCTCCAGAGAAACAGAACCCACAGGATGTCTATCTATCTATTATCTATCTATCTATCTATCTATCTATCTATCTATACCTGTCATGTGTTAAATCTATCATCTATTAATTATAAGGAATTGGCTCACACAATTACGGAAGCTGAGAAGGCTCAAGACTTGCAGTCAGCAATCTGGAGACATAGAAGAGCTCATGTAGTTTCAGTCCTAAATTTGACAGGCTGGATACCCAATAAGAGCCAATGCTTCAGTTTGAGTTCTGAAGGCTGAAAGAGACCAATATCCAACTCATGCACTCAGGCAGGAGGAGTTTCCCCTTGCTTATGGAAGGGTAATAATTTTTGTTCTATTCCAGCCTTCAGTTCAATAGATGAAGGCCATTCATGTTAAGGAGGGAAATCTGGTTAACTTAGTCTACCAATTTAAATGTTCATCTCATCCCAAAACACCCTAACAATTAGAGACAACTAGAATAATGTTTGACTTAATATCTGGGTAGTCTTTGGCTGAGCCATATTAACATATAAAATTACCCATTCTTATGTGTGTCTTATAAGTAGTATTTGGATGATTTTTTTATCCAAATTAATCTAGTTAGTCTACTTAAGTTTATTTTATATTGATATATTTGGATTATTTCTATCATTGTCTTTTGTTGGGGTTAATGTAGAGCATGAAATCAACCATAATACCTGGCTTGCTAAAATGTAACATGGAGGAAAGCTGAGGGCAGGGAAGGTTTCAGAAAAGGGCGTAGGCCTTTGGAATGTGGAGGCTGGTGTGACCACTCTGCCATTGGAATGCCACAGAGAGTTGCCTTCCCGAAGCTTTCTTAGCCCAAACAGTCACCCCGTGATCTGAGAGATGTAGGCATTGTCCCTTAGGCTATGTTTAGCAGAACTCTTAGAACATGACAATTAGCATATCGTATATTTCCCATAAACAAATATTCCCAGTTTCAATAAGACCCCTTGTCACACATCCTTTGCTTGAGAAACAGTGATAAGGATTTGTGATTATCCTGAAGGACCAATAAAAGCAGGAGTAAAGAAGAGCAAAGGGTCTTCCCCTCCAAGCGTTGACCCCCTTGCCTTCTCTTCTCTTTCATGGCAAAGTCTGGAGTAATCTTTCATCAGTCAGTACAGGGATTACTGGCCATTCCCAGCAGTCTTTCATGTTGTCTCTGCCATGTTTTTATATATTTCTTTTTAAATTTTATCTTGTTAATTATGTAACTTAACTTTACATCAGTACATCTGAAAAATCTGGTACAAGAGAAGGTAAGCTAATATAGTGGCCAAGTATGAGGACCGTAGGCTAGTCTTGTCCCTGGAACACAACTAGATAACTATCAAATCATTCTGAGTACCTTCAACATTAAACTGAGGACTGACAGAACAAATTTCACAGCTAGAGGGAGAGAAAAGGCCATATCAAAGAAGGTAGGAAGTGTGGAGACATGGCTTGGGGAAGAAATGGCTCTCCAGTGCTACAGAGGGGAAGGAGCCCTGGTGGTGGCAAAAAGCAGGAGAGAGAGGAGTACACAGGGGAATGCACAAGGGAAACACTTGCCCACAGCCATTGGCTGGGAATATAAGAGAGGTGGGTTTTCATGAGTTCTTGAAACCAACAGAGCTTGAAGACTGGAGTTTTACAGGTCAGCAGGCTTGGCTGTGATAGAACCCTGAGGCACTGCTCTACTCCTGGAAAGAAAGCAGGCAAACGACTGGGAGGCAGACAGTGCAGAAACAGCAATCTGAAAAATGCCTGGGACCAGAGAGGGGAGATTATTCTCTCTTCTCAGAGTGTTTTCCTGAGAGCAGCAGGCACAGAGACCCCTTCCTGGGAAGAAAGTGGTTTGGTGTAATAATTTCCCTCCCATGCCCCTCAGCATAAACATAGAGCCACCTGCAATAAATAGCACAGTGCCAACACTGAATGCCTAACTTGGTTACACCAAGTCCTCCTGCACTCTGGTTGTACCAACTTTCTTGGTCAGGTTTGACTCAGTCCCAACACAACAGGGTCCTTCCCCGGAAGACCAACAGAAACCTCTGCCCACACAATGTCTGCAACCAGAGAGTTCTTCAGGTCTTCATTCTAGTGGAAATTGTATCAGGTCTCATTAAACAAGCAGACCAGAGCACACCTAGTTAAAACTTACCCCATTCTAGCCAAGGAGCAAACACTGCCCACTAAAGGCAAGGAGAATCTCTGCAGACTACAGGTCAGAAGGATAGAGCAGCCAATACACAACAGCAGAGTGCATGCAGCACACACCAGAGACAATTCCTGAAGCACCAGACCCTGGAAACTGAAGAACACAGAGACTTAGACAAAATGCCAAGACAGAGGAGTTCATCCAAAATGAAAGAACAAGATAAGGTCACAGCCAGAGATCTAAGCAAAAGAGATATAAGTAACATGTCTAATGGAGAATTTAAGCAACAATCAAGGTTACTCACTGGGCTTGAGAAAAGAATGGAAGACTTCATGGAGGCCCTTACCACAGAAACAAAAGAGTTAAAAAACAATCAGTCAGAAATGAAAAATGTAATAACGAGATTTGAAACAGACTTGGTGCAGTGAAACAACAATGGAAGAAGCAGAGGAATAAAAACAGATATAGAAGATAAAATAATGGAAAATAATACAGCTGAACAAAAGATAGTAAAAGGATTATGGAACACAAGAACATATTTAGGGAACTCAGTGACTCCATCAAACATAATATTCATATTATAGTAGTCCCAGAAGAAAAAGAGTGAGAAAGGGGACAGAAAATTTATTTAAAGAAATAATAGCAGAAAACATCTCTAATCTGGGGAAGTAAACAGATATCCTGATCCAGGAGGCATGGAGAACTCCCACCAAAATCAACAAAAGCAGGTCAACACCAAGACATGTTCTAATTAAATTTGCAAAATATACCAATAAAGAAAACAAAATCTTAAAGTAGCAAGAAAAAGAAGTCCCTAACTTACAAGGGAAAACTCAAAGTCTAGCTGCAGATCTGTCCACAGAAACTTGACAAGCAAGAAGAGAGTGGCATGATATATTTAACATGCTGAATGGAAAAATCTGTAGCCAACAATACTCTATCCAGCAAGGCTATGATTCAGAATAGGAGAGATAAATAGTTTCCCAGACAAACAAAAACTAATGTAGTTCATGATCACTAAACCAGCCCTGCAAGAACTATTAACAGGGACTCTCTGAGTGGAAAGGAAAAACCAAAAGTGACAAAGACTAGAAAGGAACAGAAAAAATATACAGAAATAATAACAGAACAAGTAATAAAATGGCACTAAATATATATCTATCAAATTACTCTGAATGCCAATGGACTAAACACTCCAACCCAAATAAATAAAATCATGAATGAAAGAGGAGAGATCACAACCAACACCGAAGAAATACAAACAATTACAAGAACATATTATGAGCAACAATATGCCAACAAATTAGACAATCTGGAAGAAAGGGATGCATTCCTAGAGACATATAAATTACCAAAACTGAACCAGGAAGAAATAGAAAACCTGAAGAGACCCATAACCAGCAAGAAAATTGACTCAGTAATCAAAAATCTCTCAAAAAACAAGATCCCAGGGTCAGATGGCTTCCCAGGGGAATTCTAGCAAACATTTAAAGAAGACTTAATACCTATTCTTCTGAAAATGTTCCAAAAAATAGAAATGGAAGGAGAACTTCCAAACTGTTTTTATGAAGGCAGCATTACCCTGATTCCAAAACCAGATAAAGACTCCACCAAAAAGGAGAATCACAGACCAATATTCCTAATGAACATGGATACAAAAATTCTCACCAAAATACTGCCAATAATAACCAACAGTACATTAAAAGGATTATTCACCACAAACAAGTGGGATTTATTCCTGGGATGCAAGGTTGGTTCAACATTTGCAAATCAATCTATGTTACACTGCATTAATAAAAGGACAAGAACCATATGATACTCTCAACAGATGCAGAAAAAGCATTTGACAAAGTAACCTCCTTTCTTGATTAAAACTCTTCACAGTGTAAGGTTAGAGGGTACATACCTCAATATCATAAAAGCCATCTATGAAAAACCCACAGTGAATATCATTCTTAATGGGGAAAAACTGACCTAAGGTCAGGAATACAGTAGGGATGTCCACTATCACCACTGCTGTTCAACATAGTGCTAGAAGTCCTAGCCTCAGCAATCAGACAACGAAAAGAAATAAAAGGCATCCAAATTGGCAAAGAAGAAGTCAAACTCTCACTCTTTGAAGATGATATGATACTCTGTGTGGAAAACCCAAAAGACTCCACCCCAAAACTCCTAGAACTCATATAGGAATTCAATAAATTGACAGGATAAAAAAATCAATGCATAGAAATCAGTTGCATTTCTATATACAGAGACAGAAGAAAGAGAAATTAAGGAGTCAATCCCATTTACAATTGCACCCCAAACCATAAGATACCTAGGAATAAATCTAACCAAAGAGGCAAAGAATTTGTACTCAGAAAACTGTAGAATACTCATGAAAGAAATTGAGGAAGACAAAAGAAATGGAAACCTATGGATTGGAAGAACAAGTATTAAAATGTCTATGCTACCTAGAGCAATCTACATGTTTAATGCAATCCCCATCAAAATACTGTCAACTTTTTTCACAGTAATGGAAAACATAATCCTAAAATTTGTATGGAACCAGAAAAGACCCCAAATAGACAGAGGAATGTTGAAAAAGAAAAACAAAGCTGGTGGCATCACAATCTGGACTTCAAGCTGTATTATAAAGCTGTAATCATCAAGACAGTATGGTACTGGCACAAAAACAGACACATAGATCAATGCAACAGAATAGAAAACCCAGAAATGGATCCTCAACTCTATGGTCAACTAATCTTCAATAAAGCAGGAAAGAATATCTAATGGAAAAAAGACAGTCTTTTCAACAAATGGTGTTGGGAAAATTGGACAACCCCATGCAGAAGAATGAAACTGGAACATTTCTTTACACCATACACAAACTAGACTTAAAATGGATGAAAGATCTAAATGTGAGATATCTCCTCAAAATCCTTGAGGAGAGCACAGGCAGCAACCTCCTTGACTTCAGCCACAGAAACTTCCTCCTAGACACATCACCAAAGGCAAGGGAAGCAATGGCAAAAATGAACTATTGGGACTTCAACAAGATAAAAACTTTTTTTTAAGATTTTATTTATTTATTTGACAGAGAGAGAGATAGCCAGCGAGAGAGGGAACACAAGCAGGGGGAGTGGGAGAGGAAGAAGCAGGCTCATAGCGGAGGAGCCTGATGCGGGGCTCGATCCCAGAATGCCGGGTTCATGCCCTGAGCTGAAGGCAGACGCTTAACGACTGTGCCACCCAGGCGCCCCACCAAGATAAAAACTTTTGCACAGCAAAGGAAACAGTCAACAAAACCAAAAGATAAGGAACAGAATGGGAGAAGATATTTGCAAATGACATATCAGATAAAGGGCTAGTATCCAAAATCTATAAAGAACTTACTAAACTCAACACTCAGGGAATAAATAATACAATCAAGAAATGGGCAGAAGACATGAACAGACATTTCTGCAAAGAAGACATCCAAATAACCATAGACACTTGAAAATGTGCTCAAATCACCTGACATCAGGGAAATAAAAATCAAAACCACAATGAGATACCACCTCACACCAGTCAGAATTGCCAAAATTAACAAGTCAGGAAATAACAGATGTTGGCAAGGATGTGGAGAAAGGGGAACCCTCCTACACTGTTGGTGGGAATACAAGCTGGGGCAGCCACTCTGGAAAACGTATGGAAGTTCCTCAAAAAGTTGAAAATAGATCTACCCTATAACCCAGCAATTGCGCTACTAGGTATTTCCCCAAAGATCCAAATGTAGTAATGCGAAGGGGCATATGTACCCCAATGTTTATAGCAGCAATGTCCACAATAGCCAAGCTATGGAAAGAGCTTGGATGTCCATCCACAGATGAATGGATAAAGAAGATGTGGTATATATATACAATGGAATATTATGCAGCCATCAAAAAACCGAAATCTTGCCATTTGCAACAATGTGGATGAAACTAGAAGGTATTATGCTAAGCAAAATAAGTCAATCAGAGAAAGACAATTATCATATGATCTCGCTGATATGTGGAATTTGAGAAACAAGGCAGAGGAACCTAGGGGAAGAGAGGAGTAAATGAAACAAGATGAAACCAGAGAGGGAGACAAACCATAAAAGACTCTTAATCTCAGGAAACAGACTGAGGATTGCTGGAACGGAGGGGGTTGGGAGGGATGGGGTGGCTGGGTGATGAACATTGGGAAGATTATGTGCTATGTGGACACTGTGAATTGTGTAAGACTGATGAATCACAGACGTACTCCTGAAACAAATAATACATTATATGTTAACAAAGACATAGGGTATCAGAATGGATTAAAAAAAAAAAGACCCATCTAATGCTGCCTACAAAAGATTCATTTTAAACCTAAAGACACTTGCAGATTAAAAATGAGGGGATGGAGAAACATTTATCATGCAAATGGATGTCAAAAGAAAGCATAAGTAGCATACTTATTATATCAGACAAATAGATTTTAAACCAAAGACTGTAACAAGAGCTGAAGGAGGGCATTATATAATCATAAAGGGGACTATCCAACAAAAAGAGCTAACAGTTGTAAATATTTATATACCTTACATGGAGCACACAAGTATATAAAGCAATTAATAACAAACATAAAGGAACTAAATTATAATACTACAATAATAGTAGGGGACCTTAACACCCAACTTACATGAAGGGACAAATCATCTCAGTAGAAAATCAATAAGGAAGCAATGGCTTTGAATGACGCATTGGACCAGAAGGACTTAACAGATATATTCAGAACATTTCATCCTAAAGCAGCAAAACACACATTCGTTTCAAGTGCACATGGGACTAGAATAGATCACATACAAGGTCACAAATCAGGCTTTAAAATGTATAAAAAAATTGATTTCATACCATGCCCTTTTTTGACCAAAACACTATGATGCTTGAAGTGAACCACAAGAAAAAATTTGGAATGACCACAAATACTTGGAGGTAAAAAACAAAAAAACAAGAAAACAGGCTACTCAGCAATGAATGAGTCAACCAAGAAATAAAAGAAGAAATCAACAAATAGATGGACAAGTGAAAATGAAAACATGACGGTCCAAATTTTTGGGATGCAACAAAAGTGGTCCTAAGAGGAAAGTTTATAGCAATACAGACCTACCTCAAGAAGCAAGACAAATCTCAAATAAACAACCTAAACTTATACGTAAAGCATCTAGAAAAACAATAACAAACAAAGCCTGAAGACAGTAGAAGGAAGGGAATAATAAAGATTAGAGCAGAAATAAATGATATAGAAATGCCCACCCCCCAAAAAAATAAACTAAAAAGAAAGAACTGACCCATGAAACCAGGAACTGATTCTCTCAAAAAAATTAATAAAATTGATAAGCTACTAGCCAGACTTAACAAAAAGAAAAGAGAAAGGACCCAAATAAATAAAATCACATTTGAGAGGAGAAATAACAACCAACATTACAGAAATACAAACAATCGGAAGATTATGAAAATCTGTATGCCAACAAATTGAACAACCTGGAAAAAATGGATAAATCCCTAGAAACATATAAACTACCAAAACTGAAATGGAAAGAAATAGAAAACATGGAAAGACCAATAACCAGCAAAGAAAATGAATCAATAATCAAAAAATCTCCCAACAAACAAAAGTCCAGGGCCATGTGGCTTCATAGGCAAATTCAACAAATATATAAAGAAGTCATACCTATTCCTCTCAAACTATTCCAAAAAATAGAAATGGAAGGAAAACTTCCAAATTCATTCCATGAGGCCAGCAGTACTCTGATACCAACACCAGAGTCTACAAAAAAAGAGAATTATAGGCCAATATCCCTGATGAACAGGGATGCAAAAATTCTCAGTAAAATCAAATACAGCAGTACATTAAAAAAAAATCATTCACCACGATCAAGTGGGATTTATTACTGAGCTGAAAGGGTAGTTCAATATTCACAAATCAATCAATACAATATACCACATTAATAAAGGAAATCATCATTTCGATAGATGCAGAAAAAAACATTTGACAAAATAGAACATCCATCGATGATCAGAACCCTCAGCAAAGTAGGGTTAGAGGGAACATACCTTGACATAATAAAGGCCGCATATGAAAAACCCACAGCAAATATGATCCTCAAGGGGGAAAAACAGGGCTTTTCCTCTACAGTTAGGAATAAAACAAGGATGTCCACTCTCACCACTGTTATTTAACATAATACTAGAAGTCCTAGCTACAGCAATCAGACAACAACAACAACAAAATGAAAGGCATCCAAATCAGCAAGGAAGAAGTCAAGTTTTCACTATTTTCAGATGACCTGATATTCTATATAAAAAACCCACTCTACCAAGATATTGCTAGAACTGATACATGATATATGTCACAGGATACAAAATCAATGTTCAGAAATGTGTTGCATTTCTATATACCAATAATGAAACAGCAAGGAATTAATTACATTTACAAGTGCACCAAAACTAATAGGATACCTAGGAATAAACCTAACCAAAGAGGTAAAAGATCTGTATTCTGAGGACTATAAAACACTGATGAAAGTAAGTGAAGATCACTCAAAGAAATGGAAAGACCTTCCATTCTCATGGATTGGAAGAACAAATATTGTTAAAATGCCTATATTACCCAAAGCAATTTACACATTTAATGCAATCCCTATCAAAATACCAACAGCATTTTTCACAGAGCTAGAACAAACAGTTGTGTAATTTGTATGGAACCACAAAATATCCCAAATAGCCAAAACAATATTGAAAAACAAAACCAAAGCAGAGTCATTTCAATTGCAGACTTTAAGTTACATTACAAAGCTGTAGTGATCAAGATAATATGGTCCCGGCACAAAAGCAGACACATAGATCAATAGAACAGAATAAAAAAACCCAGAAATGAACCCACAAGTGGTCAATTAATCTTCAACAAAGAAGCAAAGAACCTACAATGGAACAAAGACAGTCTCTTCAGCAAGTGGCGTTGGGAAAACTAGACAGCAACATTCAAAAGAATGAAACTGGAACACTTTCTTACACCATACACAAAAAATGAATTCAAAATGGATGAAACACCTAAATGTGAGACAAGAAACCAATAAAATCTTAGAAGAGAAGAGATGCAGTAATGTCTTTGATATTAGCTTAGTCACTTCTTACTAGATTTGTCTGATAAGTTGAGGAAAACAAAAGCAAAAATAAACTATTAGGACTTCCTCAAAATAAAAATGTTCTATACAGCAAAGGAAACAATCAGCAAAACTGAAAAGCAAACTACTGAATGGGAGGAGATATTCACAAATGACATATTTGATAAATGGTTATTATCCAAAATATATAAAGAATTTATAAAACTCTACACCCAAAACCAAATAATCCCATTAAAAAATGGGCAGAAGACATGAATAGACATTTTTCAAAGAAGACATGCAGATGGCTAGCAGATACATGAAAAAATGACTCATCATCTGGGAAATACAAATCAAATATACGAGGTGATATCACCTCACATCTGTCAGAATAGCTAAAGTGAACAACACAGGCAGCAACAGGTGTTGGGGAGGATGCAGAGAAAGGGGAACACTCAACACTGTTGGTGAGAAAGCAAAGTGGTGCAGCCACTCTGGAAAACACTATGGAAGTTTCTCAAATAGTTAAAAACAGAATCATCCTAGGATCCATCAATTGCATTACTAAGTATTTACCCAAAGGATACAAAAATTCTAATTTGAAGGAATACATGCCCCCTGATGTTTATAGCAGCATTATCAACCATGCCAAATTATGGAAACAGTCCAAATGTTGTCCGTCTACTGAGGAATGGATAAGGAAGATGTGATATATATAATGGAATATTATTCAACCATAAAAAAAATGAAATCTTGCCATTTGCAGTGATGTGGTTGGAGCTACAGAGTATAATGTTAAACAAAATTAGTCAGAGAAAGCAAATAGCATATAATTTCACTCATATGTAGAATTTAAGAAACAAAACAAATGAGCAATGGGAAAGAGAGAGAGAGGCAAACAAAGAAACAGATTCTTTATCACAGAGAACAAATTGATGGTTACTAGAAGGGAGGGGGGTGCAGGGATAGGTTAAATAGGTAATGGATATTAAGGAGGGCATTTGTTGTGATGAACACCAGGTGATGTATGTAAGTTTAGAATCACTAAATTCTATACCTGAAAGTAATATTATACTGTATGTTAACTAACTGAAATTTAAATAAAAACTTGAAAAATACAGGGGCACCTGGGTGACTCAGTTGGTTAACCACCTACCTTTGGCTCAGGTTATGATCCCGGGGTTCTGGGTTCCAGCTCCCGATGGGGCTTTCTGCTCTTCAGGGAGTCTGCTTCCTCCTCTCTCTCTGTCCCTCCCTCCACCCCTGCTCATGCTAGCTCTCTCTCTCTCAAATGAATTAATAAAATCTTTAACAAAAAAACTTGAAAAAATACATAAATAACTAATAATCTGGGGTAAAAAAAATCCATCTTATTTGTATCGGTTAAAGTATTTTTTTAATATCATACCCCGTTACATATTTGAAAATTAAATATTTTTTCAGTTATACTAAAAAAATTAACCTGTATGCTTAACTTCAATTAAAAGTAATTAATATATTTTTAACTAACTTTCTCTACAAGTATACAGATCTTCCTCAACCTATGATGTGGTTAGTTCCAATAAGCTCATTGTACGTTGAAAATATCCTAAGTTGAAAATGCATTTACTACACCTCATCTATTAATTATTGTATCTCAGCCTAGCCTATCTTAAACATGTTTGGAACTCTTACGTTAGCCTATAGTTGGGCAAAATCACCTAACACAAAGCATATTTTATAATAAATAAAATTGGGTGACTCACATGTGTTGAATACCTCATGTAATTTATTGAATACCGTACTGAAAGTGAAAAACAGAATGCTCATATTGGTCTTAGAATGGTTGTAACTGTATCCATTGTACACCCTTGTGATCCTGTGGCCAACTGGGAGCTGGAGCTTGCGGCCACTGTGCAGTATCATGAGAAAGTATCCTATTGCATGTCACAATAGGAAACAGATCAAAGTTCAAAATCTGAAGTACAGTTTTTGAATCTATATCACTTTTGTACCATTATGAAGTTAAGAAAAAAAAAATTTAACTCAAGCCGTTGTAAGTCAGGGCTGTCTGAACTAAATATAGTTATTATCATCCACATTTTACAGACAAAGAAGCTGAGACTGAAAGAGTTTCAGTGATTTGAAGGCAATTTGTAGTTTGTTCCAATTTCAAATCACATCATTTTTTCGTGTGTGTGTGTGTGTGTCTTTTGTTTGTTTTACTTCCCAGGCATTAGACTTGAGTTGTACTTTCAAAACTCATACTGAAAATAATTGCTGCTCTAATTACTTTATAGTTTGCTATATGAATAAATCAGATAATATATAATAACAAAAATTATGTAAAATTTAAGATGTATGATATCATGTGTTGTTACTCAGATTATCAATGTTGCATTTCTCAGGATGATCATTGCAAAATTTTCAAAATCAGTGGTTTTGTACCTGAGTTTATTTGGGAAGATGGCTTGTACATACTTCTATGAAAATGTCCAAGGATGATGCCCCAATGGAGGGTCTAACTGAAATTTAAAGCACTCATCCGCCTATGACAGACTAATATTTTCTAATATTGCATAGAAACCAGAGAGGTAATCATTGAATAGCAGTCAACAAAAGCACAAGTTCAAGTGACTTTCACTGTCTTTATTCTTTGTTAGACAAAGCCACCCCTCATTAGGGATCAGACTTATTTGTAATTCATTTGCTTGACCCAGATGGTGAAATCTAAATGTAATTGCAATATCAGCCTAAATTACCCCATGCTGTTTTGGGTGACTCACATGTGCTATACTATACACAGTTAACAAGAATAAAGCAATATGGAGTTCAAATATTTCCCAAAGAAGTGAGCACATGGGGCACACTGGATTCACAGAGAATGCTCATTAAAAACACTGAACATTTTGCACGGCTAAGGGTTTTGGTATTGGGCCTGTGGTGTCCATGTTACTATGGCAATAAGTATTATCACTAGAGCTAATGCAGTTCTGACCTGCAGTGTTTAATAACATTCACCCACCTCAAAGGGATGTAATCAGAATTTATTAATTTTTGTAAAACAGTGTCAATTTAAAAATGCATTGTAAGATCTGAGTATTATTTTTTTCTCAGTGTACCTTAAAATGTATCTATGTGAAAAAATTCCATATACCCTACAGCATCAATTAAAACTTAACATCTTTGATACTCGGGCTTCTTTGGTCTCCCTTTCAAGCAAGAATCTTCAAAAGAACTGCTCTGCAATTTCTGGTCTTATCCTTATTTGAGTTTTGCATTCAAAACCTTTTTTCCCTTCTGCTTTTCTCTGCTAGAAGAAAAAATAAGAATACTCTTTTGAAACTTAGAGTGGCTTAGTCCACTTTTAAAAATCGAGATAGAAAATTTACTACTCTTGCCATTAAATATTACAGTGGGACTAATACCCTAAATTTCATATGTAAGGGCAGTTATTTATCCCAGAAAAAAAAGCAAATTCTCTTTATAAATTACTAGCGAGACTAGTAAGTCATATATTAAAGAGGAACATATTTGGAACTCAAATAAAAAGCCACTTTAACTACCCAGTAGGGGTAATGTAAAGTAAATTAAACTGTTACAGTCTAGCATTTGGTTAGGGTCTATTAGGTTTAATATACTTATATTTACACTTGAGACTTTTGAGCATGTAGTCAAATTTCGAGCATGTATTTATAGATTAGCAAATTAGAAATGATTTTAAGTTTTCCTTATTGTCTATTGCTAGGCATCAAAGATATCACTACCACTTTTCAAATTTATGGCTAGAAACCCAGAATAAATTTCATGGGTAGTCTATAGTAGACAAAGATATTAGGGAAATCCTAAAAGACTGACAGAATGTGAATAAAAATATGTCAGTTATTAATATTAGTTCTGTGTTCAACCAACATAATGCCTTTGAGGAAGTCACTTTGGATCTGTTTCCACAACTGTACAATGAAGTTCATCCTAGAAAGTACTCAATTGTACCTCTGGCTTTAAATTCAAGGGTTCCTGCTCATGGTACAATGTAGAATAGTGAGAAAACCTAAAGAATGAAAGAGAATATGAGAAAGACCCTAAGTACAAAGTAATATTCACACTTGGCGATGTGATCTAACCACCAAACCATATGCAAGCGCTCCTAGGAATGTCTTTCCATTTGTGTGAGCGACTGAGAAAGCTACTGAGATAGATGTTCTAAGCTCATGGGTTGCAAGAGTGGGGAGCTAAGACTATTTCTATGGAGTAATAAGAACCTGTTGTAAGGTGGATCAGCAGACTTGAAATGGAGAAACCTGGGTGATTTGACCATTCTGCAACTGTGGTTTTACAAACTATAATTTTATATTTAGAAATAGATAATTAGTAATTTGAACATTCTTTTAGTTTGTCTGACAAGTTTTAACTTTGGTCCACTAACCTTAAATAAAATAATGTGACTATATAATGGGTTTATGGGATAAGGTACTCTATTTAAAAAGTGCTTAATTTTATGTGTGTGGGGGTATAACTGGCTACAATAGGGTTATGTAACAATCAATCACAAAATCTCAGCAATAAACACATGTTAATATTCAATCATGTGCTTGTAGATGAGCTTATAATTGGCTCAGTGTACAAAGTGGTTGAGCTGTATTTAACAAATTCTCACTTCTGTACAGGCCAGAGGTCATCAGATCCAGCTGGGCTTAGCTAAGGGTGGCTCTGTTCCATGTATCTCTCATTCCTATTCCTTGAACCAGTGGGCTAGTCTGGGAATGTTTTTAAGGAAATGGCAGAGCAAATGGTATTTAATAGGTAGGATATGTACTCAAGGTTGTGCAGTTTTTCAAGGTTGGCTTAGCAAGTCTTTACCTTGTTTTTTCCAATATAAACTTAATAATCAGCTTATTAATGTCCCAAACACTCTGGCTTGAGTTTATTTGTATTTTATTGAATCTATATATCATAATTCCGGTATCAAGTGCATGAACATGATACATATTTCATCTTAATATGTGTTCATCAATTTTTCTAATACTTGTTTACAAATGTTTAATAAATAATGTAATATTTCTAATATTTTATTAACAGTACATAAATGATTTCTATATTTTGGAACTAATTCTTAGAATGTGAAATTCTTTTTTTGTTTGTTTGTTTGTTTGTTTTGTTTTGCAAACAGCTATTTCATCTTCTAGTAATTATCCTTTAATTTCTTCCTCTCCATTTTGTTGTTTGTTTGTTTGTTTGCTTGTTTATTTATTTAAGTAGGCTCCCTGCCCATCATGAAGCCCAACATGGGGCTTGAAACCCACAACCCTGAGGTCAAAACCTGAGCTGCGATCAAGAGTTGGATGCTTAACTGAGCTGCCCAGGTGCCCCTCTCCATTTATTTTATCTTTCGGTTTTCCTTCTTGCTGTTTACATTGGCTGTGATCTCTGCTATAATGACTGAGAGAAGTGGAAATGGCAGGTTCCATTGTCTTGTTTCAAGTTTCTAGAAGAAAAGATTCAATTAGTCAAAATTAAGTATAATGTTTGTGTTACATTATTTTGGAAATATTTTATTATAACTATGTAAGTATAGAATGAATATGGTAGAGTATATATATAGATGAACATGATGATGAATTGTTACAAAGTGAATACATTTGTATAGATAGCAAATTAATAATTCAAGAAATAGAATATTTTTAACTTTTCAAAAACCTCCTTCATGCTATCTTTACAACTCCCTAAATGGTCACATTTCCAGACATTTATACACACAGAATCATCCACTATATATTCATTTATTTTTGGCTGTTTTCCTCAATATCATGTCTATCTGAGTCATCCATGTTGTCATATATTTCTTATTTCACTCTCTTCAATTTTAGTATAGTTCTCTATAATATGAATCTATCATGCTTTATTTATTCCATTGTATTTTGGGGGTGTTTTGTTTTGTTTTGTTGTTTTGTTTTGTTTTGTTTAGAGAGGGAGGGTAGGAGAGGGACACAGAGAATCTTAAGCAGGCTCCATTCCCAGTGTGGAGTGTGATGCTGGGCTCAATCTCACAACTCTGAGATCATGACCTGAGCTGAAATCAAGAGTTGGATGCTTAACTGACTGACCCACTGAAGTGCCCCTATTTATTCCATTGTTAATTGAAATAGTCCTTTAATTTATTTTCAGTTTGACCCTACAACAAAAACAAAATAAAATGATGCTGTAAGACTTCCAATTCTGGGAATTTGGAGAAGACATACTTTTCCTTTTCCCTACTAAATACAGCTAAATACCTGGACTTCCCAGTTTCAAAAAGTGTCTTATTTCCTTGGAGCTGCTGTTTCTTTAATATCAGCAAAGTTATTTCTAGAACTTACAGAGTTTTAATCGTGACAAAATGAAATGATTTAGAAGTATATTTTATACTGCAAAGTGCTGGATAAATGTGGCATATTTAATTAGAATGAAGATGATGTACTTGTAGTCATACATGAGGTATAAGCTTAATGTTTTTCTGTGTTACTGTCATAGCCACTTTTTGTCCTAGGCTGTAATGCACACCAGAGATGGAGATAGAATTTTAACTAATATAATAAAATAAATCCATACCTATTGTGTGTCTTGTTGGATAACATAAGCAATATTGCATCTGTTTTACCTGTTTTTATGAATTTAAACCCCAAAAGAGTCAATATTGGAAAGCTAACATGTCTTAGCACTATGTTAGGCAGAGTTGCATACAAAAGTATAATTTGGTAAATCAGAAGAATTTCCTATTTTTATTTTTCATATTAAACCTACATTTTAATCACAAGATGTTCTCTGAAATGAATACTGACAATGTTTAAAATAAAATCTTATCACCTAACAGTGACATTTAAAGTTTTCTTAAAGAGATGGAAAAGCATTCTACATAATATTTTACGTTAACATGCTTTAGTTATTCAGATTATCCTTTTCATGTTTTTCTTAAAAAGAAAATGAATTCGTACTTGTATTATCTCATACACACTCTAAAAATGAAAATCATGGAAATTCCAGTTAGTCAACTATAACAGATATGACTTGTTATAGCCCTGAAATCTCTGATAAAATTTATCCTGAGCTAGCAAGATGGAGATCATGTTTTAGTACATGTATCTGATATTAGAAGCCCATCTTCCTCTGGCTTTGAGCCTGATGACAGATATATAGAATCACATTTTTTAGATATGTCTTTAAGAATAGAAGCAGAATAAAGAATCTTAAATCCATTTTCCTAACAGGCTCACTCTTAATACTTCTACATTGGAATTCAGAAGTTTCATTCACACTTCTAGGTCAACAGCAGTGCTAGTGCACTGTACTATACTAGAATTGACTCTATTATTTTATCCAAAAGGGCTCACTGTGTATTACGGTGCCAGACCAAGCATCTGTAATTTAAACAGGTTTATAGTTTGTACATGAAAAACTAACACGCAAGTACTTTAATGATTTTGTTCTATTGTAATGCCTTTTAAAAAAAATTTAGAATGTTAAAGATCAGAATATAAAGGGTGTAGTTTTCATTTCAAGTAATGCTGGTTTTGGCATAGTAAATGTATCTATTTAATTGGCTTTTAAAATATTAGATTAAAATTATATTTTACTAGAAATGCATTTATCATATTCTACTCATTTGGGGAGGAAAGTGGCAGGAGTCAGAAAAGTGAAGTTATGTCAGTAAGCAAAAATATAGTTTGCCAGGTATTTTTATTATTCCTCCTCCACTCATAGTGTAGAATACTTTCATCAGCTAGCTTGTATTTGGAAGGACTTGTAATATTTGTTCTGGACCATGGCTTATGAGTACAGTGGTACCTGTCACTTTCAGCTTGGTTACTCAATGTTAGTGTGAGACATGCCAGAACTCTCTTTCCTTTTGCCACTCTACTTGCTCCAGTTTAAGGAGATGTGTACCAGAGTCTCCGGCAGACCCAAAATGAACAGGGAGTGCAACCAAGAAAACAGATTCTACTTTAAACCAATAAGATCTGGGGATTGTTTGTTATCGCAACATAACCTAGAAGGCCTTGGTTGATTAATACTAGAATTTTAACACTGCTAATAACAGAAACACTCTATAGTATGTAGCATTGGCTAGAAGACTGATAGTGAGCAATAAAGGGTATTTTTGTTGGAAAACAGAATAGCTATCCATGTTATGCAGTTATAAGAAATATTTGTTCAAAATGCCGCCTTTGAAAACATGGAATTCATTTAATATAGTCAGTGAACTTTTACCTCCAAGGTAAAAGATTGGAAAGCGGAAGTCTAATTGTATATATGGATTGCAGTTGACTGAAACTGTAAAGCGTTGGATGAGTTACATGAGTTCTCCTAGCTCAATAAAGAAAACAAGTCCAAATTTAAGAAATATAAAAGTAGTAACAGAAAGAGTCTGGAAATTATACGTACTTCAAGTTGAGAAGAGAAAACAGCTTACAACTGGTAAACCTTTGACAAGCATCAAATCAAGGATATAATAATCACTTACATTGTTGAAATGTCAACATATATATGACCGAGATGGCCTTAATGTTCACTTCAGCCTGACTAAACTTTAGACAGCTTTCTTCCTCACTCTAGGCCCTCGGCCTTCCTATTTTAGAGCACTGGCTTTGGAAAACTTCAGTTATAATTTCTGTCTCTGTCCCTTTGTATGTATATCTTTTTCCAGCATATTGACGGTTTTAGAACCCAGGAATATCTTTCTCAAAGACCTGAGCCAACACTATGAAATGTAATCATAACCTTAAGTATATACAATTTTTATTTGTCAATTTTACCTCAAAGCTGGGAGATAACAAAATATAGGGCTCCTATCTCTCAGTATATGTGGGACAATAGAAATCTAACTTCAGTAAGCACCAATTAGCAAACACAATTGGTCTAATCGCATTGACAAACCTTTCCCCTAATATCCCCAGTACTTTTCTGCTAGCTCAACCTAGTGCTGAAAAACTCTCCCACCTTTTAAGATAAGATTTAAATAATGAAAAAAGTGTCAAAGAACTCTTCAGAACTTACCCTGGAGAATTAATAGGCCATAGATTTATTTAACTTGATTTGCAGTGCCTATCTCGAAAGAACAATGATGATACGGATACAATTAAGAGTTGTCAATCAGGGGACCTGGCTTCCTCTGTCAGTGGAGTGTGTGGCTCTTGATCTTAGGGTTGTGAGTTTGAGCCCCACATTGGGTATAGAGATTACTCAAAAAAAAAAATCTCTCTCTCTCTCAAAAAAAAAGTAGCCAATGAACTCTTTGGATGGTTCTAGTTTAACTCAAATTATAGGTAGTACGTAGTTGTTTACTGTCAGTAATTATCAAATATATCTGAACTATGATGAAAAGATTTCCTTTGGTAGACATATCCCTTATAGCCCCATAAAAATGTATAATCTTAAATAACAGAAATGTAAACAAATTCATTTTATAATTTTTAAATTTATTCTAAAATAGGAGAATTCAAGAAAAGTTCTGTTGAATGCTAGGATCCTGAGATGTTTGTAGGTGTTATAGTATCCTGATGTGAAAAAAAATTGTATTTGAACATCATGTGCTACATGATGCTAGTATTCATGATAATGAATAGTGACTGATCAGGCCTGCTTACAATTTTGTTAGAGGTCTTTCATCCTAATATGGTAATGTATAATAAGACTATGTTTTTGTGCTTGAGTCTATTCTCAATTTGTAAATGAAAGAGGGGAGGCCATGAATAAGTGGTAAATGCTGAATCACCAGAGGGGAAAATGGTAGGCTGACGGCATAGCTTCTCCCTCCTATACTGATTCTTTCAACAGCCTCTTAACACCCTATTATGTAACATTATTGTAGCAAGCAAGCTCTACTACTGTAATAGAAAACTAGAGGAAATTTTTATTATAAAGAAGGAATATTTATGAATCACAACTCTGCTCCTTCTCTACAGCAGTGATTTTTTGCAGATATTGGGTAGGTTAAATGTTTTATTATAAGGTTTTTATATTTTTTGTCATTTTTTTAAATTCACATTTATTTTTTACTTTTATTATATTTTATATGATATTAAAGTTCATGTTTTATGAAGTAGTCAGCCTTTCAACACGGAAAATTTTGAAGCAAAGATGTGAGGTGGAAAAGAATTCTAATCTGAGGACCTGGATGGTTCTGGTGAGGTGAGTAATAAGTAAATAATGAAAAATTAAAATTTAACTTGCTAGCGTGTAAAATTACAAAGCTTGAAATGATAGAAAAAGTGCAGTATGAGAAATTGAAAGTCTTCCTTTTTTAAACAAATTAATCCATGTGTGAATAATATGTCACATATGCTAAAGAGGTTTTACATATTAAAGTGAAAAACACCCTTCCTTTATTTGGGCTGATTATAAACAAATTTTACCAAAAAAATATGATGCTGTAGCATTAAGAAATTTGGAAATGATGGCAAAATTAAAGCATCTTCTGTTATGAAGAGCTGACTGAAATAAGCAACAGGCAAGATATATTTAAAGTTTTGTCATTATATCTGAAAATAAATGTTCTGTTTTGGAGGAAATATGTTGGTAATTATACTGATGCAGCCCCACTAGTGGGTGCTTTCATGAGAATTTTTGCATCCATTGTAAGTAAAAGGAAATCCTGATGCATTCAACAAATTGTTTCCTTCCCAGGCAAGTCTGGTGCATAAATTCTTGGAGATTAAAAAAAAAATCTGGAAGATGCTACAAAAATAAGCATCTTTATTAAACCAAGATCTGTTTGACAATGTTTAAAAATCTGTGCAAAAGTCTGGGACTAGAAGCAATATATTTTCTAGTATGTAGAAAAATCCAGGGGCTCAACAGGAAAAACTCTCAAAAGGATATATTTTAGCAAAAAAAAAGTGATCATAGGCAAAAATGACAGGTAGCACAAGTAAGAAATGAGCCCTTATCATACTAAGCTAGTAAGATTTGAAGTCTATTCTTTACAGCAGCATAATTTAGCTTACCCAGATCTAAGCATTATGTAATATGAAGAAGAAAGAACAGCAAATATGGCTGGATCATCTTTCTAACAGAGTGGTCCAAAGAAACAATCTTTCAAACACAGGATAGCATATTATTTTAAATAGAGGTAGAACAAAAATGTTCTGAATAAAGCCAGGGTCATTACAACCAGTGATACCCGTAATTGTCAAGTTTATTCTTAGGTAAACATTATAACAAAGAGGAAAGAAGATTCTCATCAATGACTTTTATCATTACTTTGAAATCCTCACATCATTCAATTTTTAAAATATGCTTTGATTTAAATGTAAGGAAAACAACAAATTACAACACAGATATCATATTTCAAGTTACAGGAACAATTTCGAATATATAGATATGTATGTATTTAGAATCAAAAGCAGAGTGCTATCACCTAATGTAACTGCTGTTTTAGAAAAATTTTTCCCAAGGTAGAGCTACATATCTCTTTATTTAAATTTATAGGCATGCATATAGGGAATATTAAGCATTAGATCATAAAAGAAAAAAAGTCAAATTACAGAGGAGAAGGTGTGGTTACATTCAAACCTGTCTGCATGGTTAGACATGTTACTTCCAAAAATGAAGTATTACCTAGATGTTATTAGTTTCACAAAACCGTCATGTTTAGTATGGCTTTGTAAATTCTAAAATATACCACACCATAAAAAATGTATTTTTTCTCCATTTCTACCAACCTACCCAGTATATTCTTGGAACCTAACAATTTTAATTAAAAATTAAAGTGTATGTGCATCTATGAGAACTCTGAGATACTAAAGACTAACCGTAGCCTTCATAGATAGTGATATACATAAAGAGATTTGGAGGTATCCCTAAATGCCTGTATACCTTAGTATCAACACTATTCTGAAGATACATCTTTAATGCAACATTTTGATAAGCTGATTATAATGACCACTTGTTAACTTTTCTCATTGCCTATATCCAAATTTCCTTCTTAGTTTTTAGGAATGTTACATTTCATTGATATCTACCTTTGAATATTGAAGAAAGGGAAGCAAAGCAAGGATTTTCTTTGAGTGTTGAGACATGGGAACATTACTTAGACTTGGCCAGGTGGATTCCCAACTGGGATTTTGTTGAACAAGTATTTTTTTTTTTAAGTGGGGAGACAGCAATATTAGATTCTCATCAACAGTATTAGCATCAGATAATAATGGCAAGATCTCGGCCAAATTTTTTCCTGCTTATTCTCCTTTGATTCCTATTCAGTGGTGGAGCCTGGTCCAGTTAATTAGTCATTCCTTTTGCTAACCAAATTATACGTTACATATGAAAAATACATCTAGGAAAAAGTAATGCTAGAGCTGTGCACAACAAAAAAGAAATTCGTCAAGACAAAAAAGAATAGCTTTGAGTGTTCACACAAGCAGAATTCCTTAACCTCATCAAATAGCTCTTATAAAACCTCTGAAAAATACTTTATCAAAGTGTAGTAAAAGCATATAATTTCTCTATCACAGTTATAATTATATGCTAAGTCACATGCAGTTGTTTAAACACCCAGAGACCTACTATATAATTCCTACATGAAGACTGAAAAATCTTTAATTCTTTCAAGATGCCAGCACCTAATGGAGTTAGACTCTAGCTTGATTTGTTTAGTTCTAGTCATTCATTACATCAGGTAGTAAATTTTAACTTATATGTATTTGTTAGGAGGCAAACGTAGAAACCTAATATGGTTCAAATATGATGGAAGTTTATTTTTCACTCACATAAATTATAAAATGTATTTTCCTGATAAGGGTGGGTCTATCTTCCAAACAGAGACTCAGGGACCCACATTCTTTCCTTCTAGGGACTCTCTCTTTTTCAACACCCAGCCTGAAGAAGGAAAACTAATTGTAAGCCATTTTTGTAAAGCCTCTAGGCTCAGGCCTGGAAATGGTGCAACTTAACCTTCTACTAGCCAAATTTCAGCCATATATGGTCACTTCTAACTGCCAACAATCTTGGAAATAAAGTTTAGTTGTGTTCCAGAAAGAAGATTGATTTGATGAGTAGCCTGCCAGTACACATCATATGAAACTTCTATTTCAATCAATTCACCCTACAGTCAGAATGAACACTATAAAAATGCAAATCCATACATGTAATTCACTAAACTTGAAATCTTTAATGTCATTCTGTTGTCTTCCACATAAAGTCTAAACTCAATAACATTATTTAGAAACTTCTGTAAGGTCAAGTTTTCTTCTAAGTTCTTTAACCTCATTTCCTAAGCACATTAAACACCCAGCCATTTTTAACTAATTAAACAAATTAATACACAAATTTGCAATTTATATCTCAAATCTGACCTATTGCATATACTGTTATTTCAGTACGAAATGATTTGACTTTCCATCTCACCTGATTAACTCCTATTTATTCTTCACATCTTAGATCAGAATCACCTAATTTAGCAAACATGTATGGATTCCATTCCTTTCCACTTTCTCAGTTTATGTTTACTGCATATCACACAACTGTGTAAATTAGGCAAAAATGGTCACTTTATGAGTATATCCAAACTTTCCTTCCTGCCCACTAAAGAAGATTCTATGTTTATGTCTTTATTTACTTTCTTTGATCCCCTTTGAGATAGAATTTCATCAACCAAGATGATCAACCAATAAAATCATAAATATGTTGGGCAAAATCACTACTGAGGACCATTTCTTGGGACAAATAAAAACAAAAACAAAGGAAAAAGAAATATGTTGGATGGGGAAAATACCAATTAGGTGGGTATTTCCAAGAATACCAAGCAAAAGAAGATAATTCCATTGCTCAAGTGTGGATGATAGATTAAAACAACACCACCAACAACAACAAAAACATGCCTTCTTGTGAAAGCAACAAATTTGGAAGGTCAGGGAGAAAAAGGTGGAGAGATCACAATAATGAACCTTATGCATGAGGAAAGAGAAAACTTGAAGAGACAAAGGCATTGGAAAAGAAGAGATTATTGTTTTCTGTGTTCTTAGAAGTTTCTTCAGGTGCGAAGGGAGGTAAATATCAGAATTCATGTTTGTATTACGCTCATTTGAAAGTGAAACCACTCTGCCACTGGTCTACATGGGTCAGGACTTCATTTGAGTTGGATTTGTTCACTTGTCTTTCCCACTAAGCTCCAGAGTACTTGAATTTCTAGTGCAGTGCCTATTTGGAACTCATAAATCTTCACTCAGATTCAAAGTAACAGTCTTTTAAGGAGAACTACTATCATAGATGAAATAATACAAATATATACACAATAGTCTTAAAGCTAGGTATAGATAGAACTAGATGCAGAGGAAAATATAAAGGCTGACTACTATGCATGCATTATGTGGGAAGCCTATATTCTTCTCTTCCCATTTTCACAGAGAAGAGGGAAATCACACCCTCTTTCCAGAAGGGAGTATTAGAAGAATAGCATAGAATTCTATAAAATACTATTACAAGAATACTTCCAGTCCAGCCCTCTCTCCTCATGGCTTGCTCTTCCGCACAGAAGGACTGATATATAATTGCTGAAGTTGAGACAAGGCACCAGCTTGCATAGCTTAGACATGTTTCAATTATGGAACTGGGGAAATCTGTCTGCAAATAATGTGATTTCTTTCTGCCCTTATTCTCCATGCAGTTAGCACTGGGGAAGGACAGGAGAAAATTCTAACATTCCTTTCTGCTTTGCATGTGTTATTAAGAAAATGATTAAGAAGCTTATTTTACTTTGGATCCAAGCAAGATTCTCCAATCTAGCTTTAAATGTAAGATAGCCGATCCTTGGCTAATTCCAGTGTGTGTGTGTGTGTGTATGTGTGTGTGTGTGTGTGTGTATTTTATGTTTCAAAATGGTGAGGTGCAATGCATGGTTAATTATCATCCTCAAACTTACCCCAAATTTTTAAGTACAAACCCAGAATTTTAAATCAGTAATTATAATTGAGGAGGATCTTTCTACTTTTATGAGTCTAAAGCTTTCCCCCATATCTGAATCATATGGAGTTAATTGTATAATACATTTCTAGTTGCCTAACACCTTTTGGCTAAGAAACTCAGAATTTGTATGGAGAAAAAATATCTTTTTTAATGCCAGGCTAACAAAATCGGATATGGCCTGCTAGACTGAGAGAACAATGTGGCTGAATTGTAATTCTCATTATTGCAGGCAAAGTTTCTTGCTCTCACGTTAATAGAATCTCTAATAAGAACTATTATTTGCAATGTTTTGTAATATATTCTACCAGGTTAATTCTAATCCTTAGCAACTAGTTTTATCATAGCACAAAGTTAAATTCACATGATAGCAAAGAATAAATATTTTTAAAAATTACCATGACAGATTCTGCTTATGAAAGAAGATAGCTGTTTTCCCTTTTTGCCTTGGAGACAACTACACTCCCAAATCTAAAGAAGTTAAAGCATTAAAAATGTGTCTTTCATCTCATGTATCACATAGAATGAGAAATTTGTGCAGCTATTCCTCACTCTCTTTCCAATTTCTGATTTTTCCATCTAAGAATTGGAACAATATGTAGGGTGTGAATTGAAATAAAATTGAAAAAGAAACAAGTGCTTTTTCTTCCTATATAGAGGTTTTGAATTTTATATATACTATAATCTTGTGTAATTTTCCATAAACCCAAATAAATATTCAAAAACTCAAGATCTGTTGAAATAACTTACTAAATAGTTATGGTGATTGGCTAACAAAGAAATGTGAGATAGAACACAAATTTACGGATGTAAACTATTGACTTGTCTGAAAAGTGTTATGAGAAAATTACTACCTTGGCATCCATCATATTATCAGAGATTATCTAAGAATATAGTGATAAAATTATTTGATGCTATTAGCTAATAAAAGCAAAAGTTCATATATTCTTTTAAAAAAATAACCTCTCCAACATGAGATATTTGCAAATATTCTAAGGTTGCTTGCATCCCTATACTTTTTGGGACATGTGTCGTATAATTATATAATATAATCTAATAAAATATCATGTTTCTATTTTTTTCATTTTTCTATTAAATATATGTTTATTAAAAGTTATGCAGTGCCTCACTCTAGTTGTGCCACTCATTATAAAAATTATTAAAATGTGTTGGAACAACCAAAATTTTCTATTGACTACAGACATTTTAATTTGTTAAAGAAATTATATATATACATACATATTGCATAATATTGTATATTACTAAATAATATTCTATAATATTGTATAATAATATATATTATTTTGATATGCCACATCACCAAAAATATTAGCTCAAGAGATCATGACATATTAATGGTATTTGAAAGGTATTTTATTTTTTTTATTTATTTATTTTTAAAGATTTTATTTATTTATTCGACAGAGATAGAGACAGCCAGTAAGAGAGGGAACACAAGCAGGGGAAGTGGGAGAGGAAGAAGCAGGCTCATAGCAGAGGAGCCTGATGTGGGGCTCGATCCCAGAACCCTGGGATCACGCCCTGAGCCGAAGGCAGACGCTTAACCGCTGTGCCACCCAGGCACCCCTTGAAAGGTATTTTAAAGAGAATTTAATAATACGTGTCATCTTACCTAAACGCAGTCTCACTTTTGAAAAGAGCTACAGAAGTTTTATATCAGCATCCAAGGGACAACAGTACAAATCACATTAGAATAGAGAAATAATAAAGTCCAAAGGTTAATTTAAAAAGAACAATAAAATGAGAGTACAGATTATTATGTAACATTGATAACATTGTTAATGTGTAATGAGGCTCGTAAAAATGAAGTTGAGCACACTGTAGGTTGATGTTTGGTAGAAAATGGATAATGTACAAAGTGAGGAAGTTTAAAGCTGCTTGGTATTCTTAATACAATCTCCCATCTTTGAGAGCTATACCCCAAATTTGAGAGGAAAGATGAGATTTTGTATTATGTCCAGGATTTGAAATCAGACAAATGAGGGATTGAATACAGGCTGTGACTTATCACTTAGTTTTCATTAATTCGACAAATACTTCCCAAGTCCCCGCTATATATCACAAACCTGTAATAGAAGTCAATAAAGTAATTGTGAACAAATCCAATCAAAATTCTTGTTATTTATGCTCTCTAAATGTCATTTCCTCACAGATTATTGGTTATAATATTTAAATTAAAAACTATAATACTGTAGTATAAAATAATAAAATAGCTGTAGCTTATCTCTATGACTACTCTATTAACATACACAAAATTTTGCAAGCAAGGATAATGCAGCAGAAAAAGATTTCACACATTCTAGACATCAAACACTTACACAGTCAGAGTTAGATTTAAGTAAACTGTGACAGCCTCAGTTAGCACTGTTAAAAATGAGCAGTTAAAAATGAATTGTGGTAAAAAAAATTTACTTTTCAAGTCTCACAATGATTTTGACACATAGCAGGAAAATACTGGCTTGGTATGTGTGTTAATAATATGAATAGATGTACGTATATGTGTGTGTGTGTGTACACACACCTGTGTACACATTGTATATACACATAGAAACCTTTTACTCCATTTCTGTTGTTTGGCATATGCACTTTTGTTATGCATGGAAGGTCGGTAGGTAATATCATCCCAAACCTCAGAGAAGTTAAAAAGTTTGACAAAGACTACACAATTCACACTCAGTAAATTACAGAGCCAGTGTTTGAACCTAATTCTAATCTGACTCAAAAGTCCCTGACTTTTTCTACTATGTCATTCAAACATTAATGACAATTTTGTCATTAGTCGACTCTTGTATATACTTGCTATCCTATGGATCCCACATTTTGGGAAGGTCTTGAACGACTATAATTAAAACTGTAAATTAATGAAAGTCCACAAGAAAATATAAACAAAATATTAAAAAGGTGTTGTGAAAAACTGCTATATTACTTTATATAGTTAACTCTTTTCTTCTACTGCCAAACACTCCTATCACCAAGGAATTGTGCCACTAGTCGGCTGCCAACATTTTTTCCCATCTTACCTTGTGTGTCTATTTCTGAGATGCTCATGACATCCTATTTCCCTTTACAAGATACTCCTTCAGATTCATGTTAAACAGATATCAACTGTGCAAGTTGTTTTGTTTTGTTTGGAAATCAATAAAAGACATTTTAATTGATTCAA
The DNA here is from genome assembly GCF_024610735.1 of Ursus americanus. Classification (NCBI taxonomy): domain Eukaryota; kingdom Metazoa; phylum Chordata; class Mammalia; order Carnivora; family Ursidae; genus Ursus; species Ursus americanus. Next base: position 54,231,333 of record NC_142144.1, on the reverse strand, counting down.
CAAATAATAATCTGGCATGTGCAAAGCATTGCCACAAACAGATAACCTATCCCAAATTTAAAACATGTAGGATGTTAGATATTAAACAAGTAATTAAAAATAAAGTACAGTGAACAATAAAAGAGAAAGAAATAAAATAAAATGAGGGCATGAACAGAGAGATTTAATCTACACTAGGTAGAAGGTTTACCAGAATAAACATAAAAGGCAATTAACAATGGGGAAGCAGATGGTGGAAGAAAGGAAATCTTCAGAAGAGAAGATATATATGTTCAAAGGCCCCATGCAATGAGGATGCATGACGCTATTCAGAATCTAACCCTCTGAGCCAGAAGCCCTGACAATGAGGGTAAGTGTGTGGACTTGCAGAAAAAGAAATAAACTAGATTGTTCTGGACTTTGAAGCCATACTAAAGATTTTGCTCTTAAAAGCAAAGAACAGTGATTTAAAGGTTCTAAAATTGTGTTACTATACTTTTGATTTTAAAGTACTATTCTGACAAATGGTTTGGAGAAATTAATAGTGGATATGATGGGACCAGTTCAAAGATCATTGCTTCTTAACTCTTCGGGGGAAAAATAGTTTCGTGAGTTTTGAATTGAAGGAATAAACATGGAGAAGGCTATGTGTATTTAAAATTCAATAGAAGGTAAAACAGATAGGACTGCTCATGGATTATATTGGGGCCATGAACAAGAGAGCAGTGTTGAAGGTGAATCCTAGGTTTCTGCCCAAGATAAAAAAAATGTGGGATAAGACCATGGTCTAAACTGGGAGGTATGTTTAGTTTTAAGTATCATGAGTTTGTATTTAGACATGAGACACTCCTGAGACAGAGTTTCAAATTTAGTTTCAGGAAGCAAACAAGGAGATGGAGTTTAATATGCAGATTTATATCTGGAATTTTCTTATAATCATAACTTTTGGAAGGGAAGGAAGCAGGCCTAGACTGAGGGGAAATTGCCCTGTGGCAGAGCAATCCCAGTGAAGGCTTCAGAGCACACCATGGGGATAGATCCCCTGGGATAGAACTTCAGAGATTTCCCTGTGTTGCGGGACAGTAGGGAGGCCTTTATATCATTTCCACAATCTTCCATGAAATTGTGTCATTTTATCTCCCTTAGAGTTGGCATTTATGTTTTCATGTTCCACAAGCTATCCTGTAGAACATGCTTGCACCATCTCCCAAGGTTATGCCATCATATTCAATCTTGAATTCTGGGGAGTTCTCCCACATTAATAAATCCTTCTTATCCAACATTCTATTCCACTCTCCTTTGTTTTGTTGTTCTTGTTGTTGTTTGTTTTTGTTTTGATTTTTTTTAAAGATTTTATATATTTATTTGACAGAGATAGAGACAGCCAGCGAGAGAGGGAACACAAGCAGGGGGAGTGGGAGAGGAAGAAGCAGGCTCCCAGCGGAGGAGCCTGATGTGAGGCTGGATCCCCAAACGCCAGGATCACTCCCTGAGCCAAAGGCAGACGCTTAACGACTGGGCCACCCAGGCGCCCCTCCACTCTCCTTTGATCTCACAGCTTCAGAATATAGTCCCGGGGTACTCACTGGGCCATTGCTGGTACCTGCTGTTTAGGTACCACAGCTCTTTTGGTATATAGTACTATGCAGGGGTTATGACACCACATGACCTTAGTTATTGGCAGTTGCTGTATCATAGTCAAGCAGGGTGTGGGTGTCCTGCCAGTCTCTAATAGGGAGGAGTGAACATCTTCCTCAGGGTCAGAGAGTTCAGGGCAATTTGGGAATTCAAGATTTTCAGGTGCGTCAATCTTATCCACATGTCAGGGTCACATTTTTTGCACTCTAGGGCCTTAAAGATAGCATAGCAGGTCAGCATTGGAAGTTTAACTCCCTTTGAATTTCTCTAGATTTTCGATTATGATAAGCCCCAAACTTTGTTTTTAACCTTTTAACCCTCAGGCTCAAAAATAGATAGCCTCTTTGCAACCTACAGAGGAGACTTTCTAGCTTCACACTCAGCTTTTTGTTGCTGATTAATCATGCTTACCCTTTGATTATCTTTTTCTAAGGCCTTGGATAGCAGTCAGCATTAAGAACTGCCAAATTCTTCTCTCTTAAGTATTATTTCCTAGACATTTTTTTTAACCACTTGATACATCACAGCAGTTAGTGACTTTTCCTGTATCAAAACATCATCCCAGTTCATCACTAGGGAAAATTTTAACATTGTCCTACCATCTTGTGCTAGAGACTGTCTGGGCTTGCCTGAGCCAGTGAAGGTATCTTCACTGCTAGTTGGGTGAGGTGGGATCCAGCTGTATCTTGGTGTCTGTTTTATAAAACCACAATTAGTATGGATTGCCACAGATTGTGTTCCACGAGAAGCAAGTTCTGGAGATAGAACCACCTGTGCAAGGTAAAGAAAAAAAGCAGAATTGGGCAGAGAAAAAAGTTCCCTTATAATATAGTCTCAGCAGAACAACTCAGCCAAACACTCTGATGCTGTCAAAACGTACTGATTCTCATGTAGGGAGAGGGTGCTGGGCATTATGTCCCCCATACAGCAAGCAGTTTTATGTGAGCTGCCATGGATAGAAGGAAAGGTGTTGAGAGTGATGACTCTCATCAGCTGAATATAGTCTTAAAAGGATTAATAGCTGAGAGCGTTTTGCTGGTGGGATTATTGGGAGTATATAAGTAAGTCTCTCATTCCTTTAGCTGGGCCTTAAATTGCTTATTACAACAATGAAGCCAATTTGGATAAGATAAGTGGCTGTAGGGATTTGGAATATCAGGAGGTAGATTTACTCTGGAGATCAATGTGAGTTATCTGTGTATGTTTATCAGTGATGCGGTGACCTATCCACCTAGGGAAGGAGTAGGAAGAAAGGACCTCAGGCTAGGTCTCAGGGAGTCAACAAATCAAGGGGTGTAAACTTACAAAGGAGAGGAAAAAGGAAATCTAAGAAGTGTACAATTACTGAATTTAGAGATTTTACTTCTTAAAATTAGATCTCCATTTTCTTGGTGATATCATTGTTCAATTCTTCTGAATTATGTGTGTGGGATTTTAATAATTTGGGACTCACAGAATTTCAGAAACAAAAAAATTTAAAAATGTTATATTTACTTCAGGAGAAATAAGGTTTTATTTGAAAGAACATGAATACTTTTAAAAGGTAGAAAGATCCTACACTTAGAGAATTAGTGTAGTACCTTTCAATGAATGTGAGAAAAACAGAAAAAGAAAATTCATATTAATACAAAGAAGTTCCTATTGTTGCTTCAAATAATCATTCTTAAAATTATATATGACTTCAAGTCTGAAAACCTCATTTGGAATCATGTTCTAATGTCTTTAGAACAATGGGTTCAGGTCTTAGGGAGTTCAGAATGAACTAGAATCACCATCAGTGCTTCTTCAGAAGTGAAGTGCTTCTTCATACAAGTGAAGAATTCTGGTTTAAGCATATAAATTCATTCTTATTTCACAACCTAATGTAGCTAGTTTTAGAATTAAGGAAGGAATATGCTTACCAGATGAATGGGGTTAATGTTTGGTGGACAATGTAAAAAATTTTCATAATATATGTTATCTATCTGTCCTTATTACATATATTACCTCACATGTAGAATTTCTTAGCTTTTTATTTTAATATATAATACCATATATATGAAAACTTTTTATTTTGAGATAATTGTCAATTCACACATAGCTGTATGGAATAATACAGAGAGATCCACTATACCTTCCACCCAATTTTTCTATGTTACGGTCTCATTCATGTAACTATGAATAATATCAAGATTAGGAAACTGACATTGATACAACCCACTCACTTTATTCAGATCACCTGTATCACCTCCACTCATTTGTGTGTGTACGTGCATTTAGTTTAAATTTATTTTATTTTTTAAAGATTTATTCATTTTTAGAGAGAGTGTGTGCAGGTGGGGGGAGGGGCACAGGGAGAGAAGTAGACTCCTGCTGAGCCCAGAGCCCCACACTGGGGCTGGATCCCATGACCCTGAGATCAAAACCTGAGCCAAAATCAAAAGCTGGTCACTCAACAAGATGAACTACCCAGAAGCCCCCATGCATTTAATTTTATGCAATTTTATGACATGTTTTATAACATGACACTATATTTTTACAAGTGTATGTAAATAGACTTTGTATCTTGACATTTGATGCGACTAAATTGAATATATTCCTTTTTGAAGAAAAGATGGAAACAAACTCCATGAGAATTTGATGTAATCATATGATTATAAAGAAGTAATTTATAAAGCACATATTTAAGAAAAAAAGGAAAATACCAATCTATAATATACAGAGATATTATTCCAGGATGACTCAATTAATGTGAGACATATGTGCAAAATATATATTATTTTAAAAAATATATTAATAATAAATGCTTATATTTTAGTATTAAGTATTAGAGCTTTTGTTATTATTTACCAAATGCTACTAGGTAAAGGAATTCTGATATTTTAGCTTTCCAAGTCTTAAATCACTGTTTAGCTGAGAAGAGCATATGACTCAGTACTAGATGGTCACATACAAGTCTTATTTTAGTTTTCTCAGATTGGAAAAAAAATGAAACTCAGAGTGCAAAAAAGGTGTGTGACATAGATTTTTATTATGAATTAATGTTCTAATGTGGAAACAATAGGATACATGTTGAGGTTTATTACTTATATTCTAATTATTCCTCAAGGAACTAAACTATTTTACATGTATTTAACAATATTCTCCTTTTCCTTCTTCATACTTCTCCTGTTCTTAATTCCTTGGTGGAACATTTTCTTAGGCAAAAATAGTGTTTGTCGATTTCATGTCAACATAACTATGAATTTTGATTACTGAGAACTCAGTCTGTACTAAGAGATTTATATCAAATTGTTTCACCATCTTACTGCTTCCTAAACCATAATTAAAAACCAAACACATGGGGCGCCTGGGTGGAGATTATCAGTGTAACTTAAATTATTTCCCATCATAAATAAATTTGCACATTGCTCAAAATATGCAATAGGATATTTGGTAATATAATCCATAAAATTCTTCAATACATAGATGAATAACCAGATTGATGATACATATTCGAAGAGAACTTTAACTACCAAAAAATGGTTACATAATCTCCTTTTCACATATTTGGGCTCTGTTAGCTGTTGATGAACTAAAATCGTTTGCAGAACTATGACCTCATAGCGACTAAATATATTGTGTTTTTCTGCATTACCGACATTATACTTGTTTATATGTTGTTAGTAATTATGTGTTGCTTACAAAGGAGATTACATAGGATATAAATATAGATTTTCATTCAAAATAGATGGATAAAAGCAATATGACTCATAAGGAAAAGCAATCTAGACATTATTGAGTTATGAAAATGCTTTATAAATAAGACTTTTAAAAACCCAAAAATATAAATCAGAAGACATTATTCACTCCTACTTAAATCACTACTCTGCATAACCACTGATAAAATGTTAGTTTTAATTATCTGAGGAATAAAAATGCTGTCTTTCAAGAAAGGAAAAAAAAGAATATGCAGTAGGACTGCATCTCTTGTCCTATTGATTTTTTTTTTCAAAGAAATAGATGCTTTTGCTACTGCTGGTCTGAGTCAAAGTAGATCTAAAAATGGTATGAAATTCCACTGTTCATTTTAATAAAATCTGAGTTTTGGCTTTAATAACTTCAAGTTATCAAGACATGTTGTTAAATAAATCACAATAACATTTTTTAAAAATTTATGTTTATTTTCTCCAATTATGAATTAACTGAGGAGTTATAAGCTGGTAGAAAGGGCGGATATAAAAATTATCACGCACTAGAAGTAAATGTGTTTAACTATTTGAATTTCAGTGAATTCAGACTAGCATTTTTTTTATCTTGCTAGGTAAATGGTGTCAATAAATAGTGTATCTTTGATACAATTTAATTTTCATGATAACCTGCATGAACATACAATTCTAGTAACTATATTTCCCCTTTTCACTATTAGTTGTACCAGCCGGTTCTCTTACTATTTAATTTGAGGTTGAGCAGAGGGTTCTGAGTACACTAACAGCTTAATAAAAATTGCTTAAATTTAATAGAGCCTTAAATGGAAATGTATTCCTTAGAAGAAGTCAGCAGGATGTAAACAGACTAACCTTGGCTCCTTGAGGGCTAGGAACATATCTCACGTAAGTTATTTAACAATAAGAAGCACAGAATGTGATATAAGGTTGATGTTTAATAAACGTTTGTATACTTGGATTTTAAGTGCTCAGGAAATTATGTAACAGAATTGTAAAATAAACGTTTGTGTACATGATAATCTGAACTGGATAAAAACATCACCAAAATGATAATGAATTCATAATCTCAGTAGTATATTTTCTACCTAACTCAAAAAATTTTTAGTGCTATGGACAATGCAGCTATAGCAGCAGCAAACTGTCCTTGATAATCTGTGAAGATAAAGTCTAAACACTCCTGGTTGGGCTTTAAGAATGAAACAAATGTTGAAATTTGAAATTGATGACACTTTTTCCCTAGTCCCTAGTAAAGTGCTTAGTCTCTCAATACAACAATATCAGTGGTTCTAAATGGGTGATAGCAAAGAAAAAAAATAAGTCAACAAACAAAAATATTATACAGATGTTTCAAAAAATTACCATTGATACATATATACTATAAACTCAAAAATCTTTTACTTAAACCATGAGAGATAAGATGGAGGAACTCATCTAAATGTTAATTAATGTTAGAAAATGGGTAACACTTGAAATAAGGTTGTGGGGGGAGTTGTTTAAATTAAAATATTTGACAACTCAATAATAATAGGATTATGTGAGGGGCAAGATTAGGAAGACAAACCTGGTACAGACAAAGAAAATAAGGCAATATTTAAGGATTAACCATTGTGAATTTGAGGCACTAGCTATTTTGACATATATTACCTCATTCCCACAACTAATGATGTCAGATTAAAAAATGATATTTCACAAATACTATTTGCTGAAGGTCATATGACTAGTGAGTGGTAGAGCCATGATTTTAGCTAAGGTTCTTCCTTCAAACTCCAAATTATAATTCTATATCCTTAAGATAAAATAAGGAAAATTTAAATTTCATATAGGTCAAAGAAAAGAGGTGAAGAAAATATTAATATACTTCTGGAATGTAAGTTGGATGTAATGTAAGTTGCACAGTCATATTTACCGTTTTTGGTGCTCTTTGTTCCTTGTGTAGATCTAAATTTCCATCTGGTATCCTAGTCCTCATACCTGAAGGAGATCCTTTAATATTTCTTGTACTGAAGTTCTGGTGATATATTTTGTTTAATTTACATGTGTTAAAAAGCATCCTACAGCAAATATCATTCTCAATGGGGAAAAGCTAGATGCCTTTCTCTTAAGATCAGGAACACGACAAGGATGCCCACTCTCGCCACTGTTATTCAACATAGTCCTAGAAGTCCTTGCAACAGCAATCAGACAACAAAAAGGGATAAAAGGTATCCAAATCAGCAAAGAAGAAGTCAAACTGTCTCTCTTCGCAGATGACGTGATACTCTATATGGAAAACCCAAAACAATCCATGCCCAAACTATTAGAAGTTATAGAGCAATTCAGTAATGTGGTGGGATACAAAATCAATGCTCAGAAATCAGTTGTATTTCTATACACGAATAACGAGACTGAAGAAAGAGAAATTAGGGAATCCATCCCATTTACAATAGCACCAAAAACCATACGTTACCTTGGAATTAACTTAACCAGAGACATAAAGGATCTATATTCCAGAAACTACAAATCAGTCTTGAAAGACATTGAGGAAGACACAAAAAAAAAAAGGAAAAATATTCCATGCTCATGGATCGGAAGAAGTAACATAGTTAAAATGTCCATGCTACCCAGAGCAATCTAAAATTTCAATGCTATCCCGATCAAGATACCGAGGACATTTTTCAAAGAACTGGAACAAATAGTCCTTAAATTTGTATGGAAACAGAAAAGGCCCCGAATCGCCAAGGAACTGTTGAAAAGGAAAAACAAAGCTGGGGGCATCACAATGCCGGATTTCGAGCTGTACTACAAAGCCGTGATCACAAAGACAGCATGGTACTGGCACAAAAACAGACACATAGACCAATGGAACAGAATAGAGAGCCCAGAAATGGACGCTCCGCTCTTTGGGCAACTAATCTTTGAGAAAGCAGGAAAAAACATCCAGTGGAAAAAAGACAGTCTCTTCAATAAATGGTGCTGGGAAAATTGGACAGCTACATGCAAAAGAATGAAACTTGACCACTCTCTCACACCATACACAAAGATAAACTCTAAATGGATGAAAGACCTCGATGTGAGACAGGAATCCATCAAAATCATAGAGGAAAACATAGGCAGCAACTTCTACGACATCGGCCAAAGCAACCTTTTTCATGACACATCTCCAAAGGCAAGAGAAACAAAAGATAAAATGAACTTGTGGGACTTCATCTAGATAAAAAGCTTCTGCACAGCCAAGGAAAGAGTCAATAAAACTAAGAGGCAGCCCACGGAATGGGAGAATATATTTGCAAATGACACTACAGATAAAAGACTGGTATCCAAGATCTACAAAGAACTTCTCAAACTCAATACGCGAGAAACAAATAATCAAATCATAAAATGGGCAGAAGATATGGACAGACACTTTTCCAATGAAGACATACGAATGGCTAACAGACACATGAAAAAGTGTTCAAAATCATTAGCCATCAGGGAAATTCAAATCAAAACCACACTAAGATACCACCTTACGCCAGTTAGAATGGCAAAAATTGACAAGGCAAGAAACAACAATTGTTGGAGAGGATGTGGAGAAAGGGGATCCCTCCTACATTGTTGGTGGGAATGCAAGTTGGTACAGCCACTCTGGAAAACAGTGTGGAGGTCCCTTAAAAAGTGAAAAATTGAGCTACCCTATGATCCAGCCATTGCACTACTGAGTATTTACCCCAAAGATACAGACGTAGTGAAGAGAAGGGCCATATGCACCCCAATGTTCATAGCAGCATTGTCCACAATAGCTAAATCGTGGAAGGAGCCGAGATGCCCTTCAACAGATGACTGGATTAAGAAGTTGTGGTCCAGGGGCGCCTGGGTGGCACAGTGGTTAAGCGTCTGCCTTCGGCTCAGGGCGTGATCCTGGAATTCTGGGATCGAGCCCCACGTCAGGCTCCTCCACTGGGAGCCTGCTTCTTCCTCTCCCACTCCCCCTGCTTGTGTTCCCTCTCTCGCTGGCTGTCTCTATCTCTGTCGAATAAGTAAATAAAATCTTTAAAAAAAAAAAGTTGTGGTCCATATATACAATGGAATATTACTCAGCTCTCAGAAAGAATGATTTCTCAACATTTGCTGCAACATGGATGGCACTGGAGGAGATAATGCTAAGTGAAAAAAGTCAAGCAGAGAAAGACAGCTATCATATGATTTCTCTCATCTATGGAACATAAGAACTAGGAAGATCGGTAGGGGAAGAAAGGGATAAAGAAAGGGGGGGTAATCAGAAGGGGGAATGAAGCATGAAAGACTACGGACTCTGAGAAACAAACTGAGGGCTTCAGAGGGGAGGGGGGTGCGGGAATGGGATAGGCTGGTGATGGGTAGTAAGGAGGGCACGTATTGCATGGTGCACTGGGTGTTATATGCAACTAATGAATCATTGAACTTTACATCAGAAACCAGGCATGTACTGTATGGTGACTAACATAATATATTACACATAAAATGTATATAATATATAAATATATATATATATAATATAAAAAAAGCTTATTTTTAAGCTCCTTATTTTACCTTTTTTTTTGGTGGTTTGTGTCCTTTTATTTAACTACACATAATCAATGATTATAGACTCACATGCAATTGTAAGAAACCATGCAAAGAGATCATGTGTATCTTTTATCCAGATTTCCCCAAGGATGACCTCTTGCAGAGGTATAATATATTACATCCAGGGAACTTGAAATTGTTAAAATCCATCAATCTTACTCAGTGTTTTCCTGTTTTACATAACTGCATTTCAGCCTGTGTGTATGTAGGTCTTTGCAATTTTATTACATATGTAGGTTGTGTATCTACCACCGCAGACAAAATAGATAACAACAGTTCCATCACTATAAGGAACTCTCAAGTTGCCTTTGTATTTTGTTATTTTTAACATTTATTTTTTCAGGTTTATTGTGATACAATTGACATAAAGTCTTGCACAATGTTAAGGTGTACAATGTGATGGTTTTATACATGTATATGTCGTGAAGTGTTTACCAAAATAAGGTTAGTAATGAAATCTTTTCCTCTTATAATACCATTGTGTTGTTATGCCACTCTCATGACCCCTTTCGATTTTACAATATAATATAGCTAATTGTAGTCACTATGTTGTACATTAGATCCCCAGAACTTATTCATTTTATAACTGTAAGTTTCTTTTCTTTCTTCTTTCTTTTTAAGCAATCTCTATACCCAACATGGGCCTCGAACTCACAACCCTGAGCTCGACCTGCCTGCTCTACTGACTGAGCCAGCCAGGTGCCCCGTTTATAACTGAAAGTTTCTATTTTTTGACTAACATCTTCCCATTTTTCCCAATCCTAAGGCCCTGACAACCATCATGTTATTCTCTATAAGTTGATTTTTTTTAGGATTCCACATAGAAGTGATAACATTCAGATTTCTCTTTGTCTGACTTATTTCAATTAGTATAATGCCATGAAGGTCTATTTATGTTGTTGCAAATGGCAGGATTTCTTTTTTATATCTGAATTATATTCCAATGTGTGTGTGCGTGTGTGCGTGTGTGTGTGTGTGTGTGTGTGTGTGTGTGTGTGCATGCACGCTGCCTTTGTCCATTCACCTGTTGATGGGCACTTAGGTTGTTTCCCCGTATTAGCTATTGTGACTAAGGCTGTAATGAACATGACATTACAGATATTTCTTGAGATAGTGATTTCATCTCCTTTAGATATATACCCAGAAGTAGAATCACTGCATCAAATAGTGATTCTATTTCTAGTTTTTTGTGGAAATGCTATATTATTTTTTATAGCCGCTGTCTCAAAATGGTCCCTATACCTTTGCCACGTTTTAAAGATCATTGTTTCCAGTATCAATTATCTTATAAATTTATTTCTATTGTCAAGTATTATTTGGAAGGCTGATGGAAGTACAGTCTATTATAAACATACTTATGCTCTTTCTATTGTTCTTTCTTTTTCCCTGATCCTCCGAGAGTTTATCATTTTGTTTCTGTTTGAAGAAGTTCACTTAGGCATTCTTTAACAGTGGATCTGCTGAAGATAATTTCCTTTGGCTTTTCTTTATCAGAGGAATGCCTTTATTTCTCATTTGAGAGACTAGATAGTCAAACAGACAACAGCCACACATATTTTAAAATAGAACACTATCCCACAACCTTCAGAAACCAGCATAGGAAGCCAAACCACCATCTGCCACAACTAGTCCACGAAGCCAACCTGTAACCTCTGTAGCAGTCAGGACTTCATCAGTAAGTGACAGTTTATATTTTTGTCCCTGTTTCCAACAAATGACCACGTGGTGAAAGCCAAGTATGTTCCCCTAACTAATTCTTTAGGATCCCTTGCTACAAATTGGCTTGCTTCTAACTTCTTCATTTAAGCAGCTTCCAATCAGGGCATACCTGAACGCTTTCCCTTTATTATAATTTTTTCCATTTCCTCTGCTTGCCTTGGAATCTCTGCCAAATTTAAGTGATGGCATCTGACTCCCTTGCTACAGCAAACACTGAGCAAATAGTCTTTGCTTGTTCTCATTTATGTAAAGACCTTCATTCCTGAGAAACAGTCCTGACAGACATAGAATTAGCAGTCGGCAGTTCTTTTCTTTCAGCAGTTGAAAAATACTGTCCCTTTCTACATGGGGAAAAAAAATTGCTGCAATTGAATTTGTATTCTCCTATAGATAACACATTATTTCTTGTCTGGCTGCTTTCAAGATTATTTTTCTTTAGTTTTCAGAAGTCAAACTGTGTCTTAGTATGGATTTACTTGGATTCATTCTATTAGCATTTTCTCAGTTTCTTCAATCTGTAGGTTTATGTATTTCACCAAATTTGGGGAGTTCAGCTATTATTTCAGCCACTCAGTATTTCCTCTCCTTCTACGACTCCGATAGTATGGATGACGATCCTTTTCATTGTCCTGTAAGTTCTAGAGAATCTATATTGTAACAATTCCATATTCTCTCTCGTGTTGCAATTGGGTAAATTCTATTGGTCTGTCCTCAACTTCACTAATTATATCCTATGTCCTCTCTATACTATTATTGAACTTAACCAGTGAGTATTTTCAGTAAGTGTTTTTTGTTTTTTAATCTGTTACAAGAATTTGTAACTTCTATGTCTTTGCTGAAATTTATAATTTTCCAAGAGATTAGTAATTTATTCTTGAGACATTTTTATGATGGCTGCTTTAAAGACTTATTGGATCATTCCATCACCTGATTCTTCTCAGTCGTCAGTTACTTTTCTTTTCTCATTCCATGTGATTTTTTTCTATCTTCTGGAACAACAGGTGATTTATTTATTTTTTTTCCCTCCTGGATAGTTTACCTATTAGGAGACTTTGAGTCTTATTTAAGTCTTCCATTCAGCAGTCAGTTACCCTGCTTAGGTTTAGCATGTGGTCCTCGTCTATTTTTATGGGGTTTTAATGACAATTCAGTTTTCAGAGACTTCACAGTGATATTTGTGTCTGCTTGGTATCTCTGGTACCACTGAGGTTCCCACTATCTTGATAGCTGTCTTAGGAAGCAGTAGAAATTTCCCAAGCTGTGCCTCTAGATAGAAGAAAGTAGTCTCTGATCTATAAAGATGATGTCTGTTTTTCAGTTTAGGCAATTGTGACAGGATCTCCCTGTCAGAGCCACCTTGTCAATGTGTTCAGGAGGCCAGGGATGAAAAGTACATCTTGGCTTAGGCTGCATGTTGTAGTAAGACTCCCCCTCCCCCTTCTTTGTGTACTCTGGCCACTTGATGCCTCTATGCTGAACTAGGGTCTCAAAGCCATGGAAATAAAGAGGCTTCCCAAGCTGGGCAATTGTTCTGGTAAGATTCTCCTTGCCAGTATCTCCCAGCTGCCTAGTATCTTGAGGTGAAGGGAGGGATCATCAGGCCTAAAGGGGAAAAAAGGATTCTTTCTTTGACCATTTATAGTTAGTGAGATTTCCAAGTGACACCCTCCCTGGTATTGCTCGAGTCACCTAATGTTGTTGCTGGCACACCTGTATGATCCTGGGAAGAATAAAACCAACCTGGGCTACCTTCTTTTGTTCAGTGGGTGGCTGGAAGATGAGTTTCCTTAAGAAGCCTACCTGGGCTGATCTGCTGTTGTTTGGGGGCTGGCAGAACTCCCCACTGAATACAGTTTCTCTAATCTGGGATCCATAAGCAATTATTCTTTCTACCTTTCACAGTCCTACTTGGTTGCCTTTGTATTATTTCCAGGGCTTATAGTTGTACTTAGTGGGAGGACCAGGGAAGAATTTATTTCATCTCATCTGTTATGTTCATTTTTTATAAGCTATTTTAATGAATTATAACTCCTGCTGGGTTTTTTTTTTACACTTTTAGATGTTTAATGACATTGCTCTACTGTCTTTGTTTGCTTTCTTACTGATGATAAATCTGTTTAACTTTTTTCCTTGTGTGTAATGCACCCATTTAATCTTGCTGCTCTTAATATTTCTCTTTATTATTGAAGGAAATTATTTATGGTATAATTTTGACATAGTTTTCTTCATGCTCCTTGTGCTTAAATTTGTTGCTATTTTTGAATGTGAGTTCATAGTTTTCATCATAGTTGCAAAAAGATCACCTAGATTTTCAAGTATTTTTCTATTCCTTCCTTTAGTTACTCCATTTATATTAATATTAAGCTGTTTGAACTTGTCTTAGGGCTCACTCGTGCTTTGTTATTTTTTGTTCGTTTTTTTTCTCTATATGTTTAATTTTAGATCCTTTTTTTGCTATGTGTGAGTATTCCTGTACATTATTAGGATATTTGGCAGTATCCCTGGCCTCTCTTCACTAGACGCTAAGAGCATTTTCTAAGTTATAACAATCAAAAAATCTCCAGACATTGCCAAGTACCACCGAGGAGTGGAGGGCAGAATCACTCCCAGTTCAGAATCCGCTGCTCAAGACCTCAGAATTGGATCATTTTATATATTCCATGCCTCTGCTTGACAAGCCCATCTTCTACTCTGGATTGCATCCATGCTGGCTTAGTTAAAGCTTCATTCTCTTTAGCAGTATTGAATGTGTAAGGAAACTTTAATTCATCTGTCTTCTCCCCAGTGACTTGTACTCACTGGAGTACACAATTTATAATTCAGACAATTACCTGTGGAGAATCCATAAGCCCTCAAACTTAAAACCATTTTAACAGCAGCGCCCTTGAATTCTGATCAACATTTCCCATGTGCAGGCATACTACCATTCTATGCTTATGATCCATTTATCTGGGCTATAGTTTATAGATCACCCCAGGCATGACATGGGGGTGAATGTGGAGTTACCTCAGGTACTTCTCTCAAGAAGCTCTACCTTCTTTTTCCAATATCTGAAATGAGTTACTTTATAGATTATTCCAGTTTTACATTTGTTTTAATTCTGGGAGAGTAGGTTTGATACCAGATACTCTTATTATGATTGGAATTAGAAATCACTCCAGTGGTAACTGAGTGGCTCAGTTGTTTAAACGTCTGACTCTTGATTTCTGCTCAGGTCATGATCTCAGGGTCCTTGGATGGAGCCCTGTATCGGGCTCTACACTCAGCAGGGAGTCTCCTCTCCTCATTCTTCCTCTGTCCCTTCTGCCACCTCTCTCTTTCTCAAATAAATAAATCTTTTTAAAAAATCACTTCAAAGGGAAACATTTAAAGATACATATACACGTTCAAGTTATGTTAGCTCAATGAAAACATATTATGTAGAAAAGTGAATTCTTAAAAAATGTATCTTAATTACATAGAGAACAAAATCAGATGTTGAAATATACAGCTGCTTTAATGCTCAGTTTATATCAACAGTAACTGTATTTTTCAAATAAATCAGTAACAGACTACTTAAATCCTACATAAAACTAAAAGTGGAATTTTGGAAATTGGTATTTGAAATCTCTGAATTTATCATACTCTTTAAATTTTCCTTTTTAGTCACTTAGAAAGTACCTTATATGTGAATTGGTAAATTTATGTTTTCACCTAAACTTCTCTGTGTGCGTATGTGTGATATCTGTGCAGTGTTTTTTGTTGGTTACAAAAAGCCTAAGATATGGATATTCATAAATTTCTAATGACTTTTGAGTGGGCAGATGGAGATTAAGGTATCAGTTGTGATCTCACTTATATGTTGAATCTTTAGTAAAAACGAAGCAAAACAAAACAAACTCCTAAATACAGAGAACAAATTGATAGTCTTCAGAGGCAGGGAGAGAGGAGTGAACGAAATGGGTGAAAGGGTCAAAGTAGAAATTTCCAGTTATAAAATGAATACATCATGGAGTTGTAATGTACAGCATGGTGACAAAAGTTAATTGTCTATTGTGTACTTGAAAATGAAGAGATCTTAAAAGTTTTCATTACAAGAAATTTTGTCACTATGAAATTTTTAACTATGTATGGTGATGGATGTTAACTACATTTACTGTGGTGATCATTTTGCAATCCATGCAAAGATGAAATGATTATGTTGTACACCTAAAATTAATACGTTACATATCAAGTACACCACAATAAAAACTAATTAAAAATTTATTCAACTTTAAATGTAGAAACATATTAAAACATACCATAAAATTTAAAAAAACCCTAGGATATATTTCGCAGTTTAATTTACTTTAGTTTGTACCAACTACTCTTTTCAAATACATTCCATAGGTCTATAATTATATGTAGGATAATTATATTTAGTTTGTAGAGAAATATGGTTATTAAAATGGCATTTAAAACCTATTATTAGTTTTCAACCTGGGCTTAACTTAAAAGTATCAGTTGTGAAGTAAATATTAAGAAAAATGGATTATAGAAAAATGAGATTATATATAATACAAAAAAGAACAGAGTAAATATATGAAGTAGAATGTTTTTATAGTTACAAAATATCTTTTAATCAGGCAGTGTGTTATTTATTGTGACATAAGCTGTGATTTTTTTTGTTTTGGGCTCTTTTTTTAATTGAACTATAGTTGACACACATTATTAATTAGTTTTAAATGTACAACATAGTGATTCAACAAAACTATACCTTATGCTCACCACAAGTAGCTGCTATCTGTCATCCTACAAATGTTATTACAATACCATCAACTATATTGCCTATGCTGTACTTCTTATTTCTGTGACTTATTCTATAACTGGAAGTCTGTATCTCTCCCTCCCCTCTGGAAGTCATCAGTTTGTTTTCTGTATTTGAGTCTGTTTCTGCTTTTTGTTTGTTCGTTCGTTTTGTTTTTTAGACTCCATGCATAAGTGAAATCATAATTCACGTATAAGTGAAATCATATGACTTCTTTCACTTAACATAATACCCTCTAGGTCCATTTATGTTGTCAGACATGGCAAAATATTCTTTTTTTATGGCTGAATCATATTCCAGTGTGTGTGTGTGTGTGTGTGTGTGTGTGTGTGTGTGTGTGTGACATCTTCCTTATCCATTCATCTACTGAGGGACACTTGGGTTACTTCCATATCTTGGCTATGATAAATAATGCTGCAGTAAACATAGGGGTTCATATATCTTTTTGAATTAGTGTTTTTATTTTCTTTGAGCAAATCCCAGTAGTGGAAATTATGGAATCATATGGTATTTCTAATTTTAACTTTTTGAGAAAACTGTCCTGTTTTCCATAGTGGCTGTGCCATTTACATTCCCATCAACAGTGTAAGAGGGTTCCTTTTCTCCACATCCTTGCCAACACTTGTTATATCTTGTCTTTTAGATAATAGCCATTCTGACACGTATGAGGTGATATCTCATTGTAGTTTTGATTTGCATTTCCCTGATTACTAGTGATGTTGAGTGTCTCTTCACGTGTCTGTTTGCCATCCACATTTCTTTTTTGGGACAGCGTCTATTCAGGTCCTTTCACCAACAAAGTTAATATCTTCATGTTGGCTTTTGCAAACAAATATGACAGAAATATTTAGTCTTCTTAAAATACAATTTTTGTGATTTTTTTCTTTAAAAAATCTTGAGTGTTTGTAAGACAAATTAGTTATAAGGGAATGATTAGCTTTATAATATTTTTAGGGTTTATAGAAAATCATGCTTGTGCTTCTAGGCCAGAAGCATAGGTATTTGGAAGTTTTGTACCTGGAAATGCTTACCTAAGGATTCTGCAAATGAATATATGCATTATTATTTATTACTTAACCCATATTGATTGGTATCCATTCTGTGCCAAGCACTGTACAAGGCATGGGGAAACATTGGTGGTAAGACAAAATCTCTGTCCTAATAAATCATATGGTTAAATGGAGAAAAACAAAGTAAATATAAAATAGTTAATAAAAGGGACTTAGAGCTATAAAAAGATATAGTGTATGGCTTGTATTTACTGGAGTGGTAATTTATTTTTTTAGAGTCAGAGGAAATCTTTATTAGTGGTGACATATCTGAAGAATGAGTAGGTATTATGTTTTTGTAGTGAGTAAAGAGTTTCAAGCAAGAGGAGAAGAAATGCTTGAAAACTCAGAATAATAATGGGTATGAAAGAAATACTGTAAGGTTGTAAAATTATAGCAGATATTAAAGGAGAAAATAGAGTATGTGATTTAAAATTTCAAGAGTCCTATGTTTGAGAACTTGTGCAACATAAAAAGAAAATAGACACAATGAGAAGTAATCCCCCTCCATCACATTTGAATTGAGTCTTTCATTCATTTTATTAAAGTAGTAAAAACTCAACGCTAAAAACAAGATGAGAAGAAATGTTTTACAGTTAAATGTTAAAAGGAACTTTGAATTGTATTTACTTCATTTAAAACTTTTTGTAAAGAAGTTTTAGGTTTACAAAAAACTTGAGAAGAAGATGTAGAGATTTACTATATACCCCCTGCCCATATACACACATACATAGTGTCCCCAGTATCAACATCATTTTTTTTAACCAAGGATGAACCTGCATTAATACATCAAAATCACCCAGAGGGCATACGTTGCCCTAAAAGTACTCTGTGCTTTGCCTGTTCATTTCCGCCTACATATTCACCCCTGGCAAGTATTGATCTTTCCATGGTCTCCATAGTTCTGTCATTTCCAGAATGCCCTAGAGTTGGAATCATACAATATGTAGCCTTTTCTGGTTGGTTTCTTTCATTTAGCAATAAACTTTTAACGTTCTTATGTCTTTTCAAGGCTTGGGAACTCATTTTTTTAAGTACTGGCTGACTAATGTTCCATTTTCTGTTTATTTACCTTCTGGAAGACTTCTTGGTTGCTTCACAGTTTTGACAAGTATAAATAAAGCTACTATAAACATACATGTGTAGGTTTTTGTGTGGACATAAATTTTCAACTCCTTTCTGTAAATACCAAGAAGTATGATTGCTGGATTATATATAAAAGTATGTTTACCTTTGGAAGAAACTGCCAAATTGTCTTACAAATTGCTGTGCCATTTTTCATTTCCACCAACAATAAGTAAGGATTTCTGTTGTACCACATGCTTGCCAGCATTTGGTAGTTTCAATTTTGGGGATTTTAGTCATTCTCATAGTTGCGTAGTTTTATCTCATGCTTGTTTTAATTTAAATCATCAGATATACGATGTGGAACATCTTTTCATATGCTTACCATCCGTATATCTTCTTTGACAAGGTGTCCGTTAAGGTCTTTGGCCTGTTTCTTAATCAGGTTGTTTGTTTTCTTACTAATGAGTCTTCAGAGATCTTTGTATATTTTGGATAACAGCACTTTATCAGATGTGTATTTTGCAAATATTTTCTCCCACTCATGGCTTGTCTTTTCATTCTGCTGGTATTATTATTTTTTTAATTAAGTTCAGTTTATCATTATCTCTTTTATGGATTTCATTTTTAGTGCATTGAAAAGGACACCATCATATTCAAGATCCTCTATTTTTTTCAATATTATTATATAAGAGTTTATATCATACTTTTGCAATTTATATATAACTCTAAAATCCATTTTGACTTAAGTTTTGGGAAAGGAATAAGATCTGCATAGAGGTTTTTTTGTGTGTGTTTTTGTTTTGTTTTGTTTTTTTGTGGAATGTGGATGTCCAGTTGTTTTGGCACCCTTTGTTGAAAAGACCATGTTTGCTCTATAGTACTGCTTTTGCTCCTTTGTCAAAAATCAGTTGACTATGTGGGTTTTTTTTTTTCTGGAATTTTTATTGTTTCATTACTCTGTCTATTCTTTCACCAGTACCATGTTGTCTTGATTACTGTAGTAGCTTTAGAGTAAGACTTGAAATCATGTAATATTAGTGCTCCAACTTTATTCTTCTTCAATAATGTGCTGGCTATTCTGGGACTTTTGAATAGCCACATAAACTTTAGAAATCAGTTTGTTAATATCTCATAAAATAACGTTCTTGGATTTTGATTGAGATTTCATTGAATCTATAAGTGAAGTTGGGAAAAAGTAACATTTGACAATATTGAGCCTTCCATTCATGAATATGGAATGTCTCTCATTTATTTAGTTATCTTTCTTTTAGTTCATCAGAGTTTTGTAATTTCCCTTATATGGGTCCTGTATAGATTTTGCTAGATGTAAAGATAAGTATTTTTTTGCATGCTAATATAAGTGGCATTGTTTTAATTTCAAATTCTACTTGTTTATTATTGGTATATAGGAAAACAATTGACTTTTGTATATTAACCTTGCATTCTGCAACATTGCTATAATTGTTTGTTGCTTCTAAATTTGGATTTTCTGTAGAGACAGTCATTTCATCTGCAAACAAAAGAAGTTTTCTTTCTGCCTTACCTGTCTGTTTACCTCCCCTCCCCCTCTTTCTTTTAACCTTACTGCATTAGCAAGAACTTCCAATAGGAGTCATGAGAGGGGATATCATTACCTTGTACTTGATATTACTGGGAAAGATTTGAATTTCTCACCATTAAGTTAATATCAGCTGTAGGTTTTTTGTAGTCTCTATAAACTGAGAGTTTCCTTCTATTCCTGGTTAACTGAAAGTTTATCATGAATGGGGTTTGGATTTTGTCTGGTTTTTTTTCCTACATTTTTTTCTACATTTTTTAATGTTTTTTTATTATATTATGTTAGTCACCATACAGTACATCCCTGGTTTCCGATGTAAAGCTTCATGCTTTATTAGTTGCGTATAACACCCAGTGCACCATGCAACACGTGTCCTCCTCACTACCCATCACCAATCCATCCCATTCCCCCACCCCCTCCCATCTGAAGCCCTCAGTTTGTTTCTCAGAGTCCATAGCCTCTCATGCTCCATTCCCCCTTCTGATTACCCCCCTTTCTTTATCCCTTTCTTCCCCTACCGATCTTCCTAGTTCTTATGTTCCATAGATGAGAGAAATCATATGATAATTGTCTTTCTCTGCTTGACTTATTTCACTTAGTTTTTTCTACATTTTCCTTTTTGTTTGTCAATATGATTACATTAACTGATTTTTAAAAGTTGAACTATCCTTGCATACTTTGGATAAATTTAACTTGGTCACACAATATAATTCTTAATTTACTTTTTTGGATTTGGTTTGCTAATATTAAGCTAAATTTTATTTCAATAGACAAATATTATTTTCTCATTGAGTGATCTACATAATAACTATAAATTCAAAAAATAGTTTAATTTCCATTATAACATTGCTTAGCAAAGACGATTAGTATTACTATATTACTCTCAATGAGGTTAAAATTGCTGATCCTTATAGAAAGACAGAATGGTTATTAGGGGTTATCCTTAAAATTCTCAGGGCTTATAGAGTTAAAGAAAAGCAATCAAGTTGTCATTTTTTAAAATCATGTTTAAACTTCTCATAATAGCTACAACTCTGAAATAAGAAATTTTGAACAGGGTGCCTAAGTGATTCAGTCAGTTAAGTGTCTGCCTTCAGCTCAAGTCATGATCCCAGGGTCCTGGGATTGAGTCCTGCACTGGGATCCCTGCTCAGCATGGAGTCTGCTTCTCCCTTTCCCTTTGCTTCTCTCTCCCTCCTCTTCTCCCTCCGGCTCATGCATATTGTCTCTCTCTCAAATAAGTAAATAAAATTTTTTTAAAAAATTAAAAAAAAGAGTTTTGAACAAATGTGATTTTGGGAATGTGATTTTGATAGTATGGATACATTTTGAATTTTCTTCTTTGGGATTATTCTGGTTGATTCAAACACATTCAATTTGTGGCCTCTGCAAACTGTAAATAAACCATAGATAAATTAGTGCTAATTTTGAATTAATGATGAAAACAGTAAAGCATTGTGGATTTGCTCCACTTTAAATGACCTAGGTTCTACTAGTACTGAATTTAGTGCTATGCTTAAACCTTTTTTTTTTTTCTGCTGAAGTTCCCAAGGATTAGAGGATTAGAATATCTTTAGTGCTTTTCCCAACATTCATTCATCTTCCTCCCTCCCTCTTTTCCTCCCTCCCTCTCACCCTTCTTCCCTCCCTCCTGGTTTTTCCCTGCCCCAACATAAAAAATAATTATCTAATATTCCCACATACCAGTTTGCTTTACCTGACCACAGTTCATCTGGAAAACTTGGAAACCTGTCAGTTACTTTGAAGACAAACAGTACTTACTCCCATTTCCCTGGACAACATATTTAATTCAGTATTGTTCCAATCTCAGATGACACTTTCACATCTGCTACCAAATCCAATTCTACACTGAATATGAAATCTTCAGTAGAGTTTTGTGGAATTTTTGGAAAAATTTTATCATCCAATAAAAATTCTAAAAATTAACATTAAAACCTATACAGTTGCATCCAGTGATAGCATTAGACTAAACACACAAATACTGCTCTGGGAAATTCAACCTTGAGCTTGCTGTCTGTGCCTTTGCTTTCTACTTAAATAGCTTCAATTTAAATAACACCATTCTTCTATTGACATATTAATCTTTAAATGATGAATTCTTATTGAGAGCTTTCAGTACCACATATTTGGGCTGTTGTCACACTCCATTTAAAATTACACTCTCAGTAGCCTTAGGGAAACACCATTTCCCAACATTCTAATTGACAAAGCTTCCTGAGAGTATATTTATGCATTAAACCAAACATCTCATTACATACTTTAAATGTGTTATTAAAAGATGGATGTCTTTTATAAATGAAGTATAATATCCATGGAGAGAGTGGTAAAGAACAAAGAAAATATAAAAATTATGAATTGATATTTGTAAGTTTCTTGCTGCCTCTATATTTCATAGTATTAAAACATACTACTATCGGAAACACACTACTACTAACAAAAATATTACTAGAATATAGAATTATCCTGTCTTTTAGTTGAAGGACGAAAGGAGGAAGGGTGAAGTGGAAGAAACATTTACCTAGGCTGCTATGATAACCAAAACATAACGGATGCTTTCATTTAATAGCTTAAGAATTTGCTCTGCTTGTCAAGTTTACGACCAGTGCACTATATTTGTGAAATAATTACCTAAGATGCAAGAAGTAAGCATAGTCTCTATTTACTTTTGGAAAACATAGAGGAGTTGGAGAAGATCTATCATTTGGAGGCTTTGAAATTTTAAACAGTTATTTATACCCAGTCTGCAAGAAACTGTCATTATATTGTGCTGGAGTAAATTAAAATAAAGAGTCCATTTTGATGTCATTTACTATAAGAATTAATTGTTTACATCTAAAAATAAACTATAATGTCTCACACACAAATCTCCCACATGTCACATTTCCATAGCCTGAGTTGGTATTACTGAAAGATGTCAGTGCTAAAGTTTTTAATGGTCTTCCTAAGATGTAGCTTGCATATTACTTCCTTCTAAATTTCCTTTTTTGTTATGTTTAAGTACTTTACAAAAAAAAGAAAATAGCAAGGTTTATTTCTGAAAGTAGGTCATTCAAGAATCTAAAACAAGTGGGAGCAGTGCCATGTAAAATGAATTAAAAGACCTTTCTGGCCTCATAATTCACCAGAATCATTTGCTTCTTTTTGAATTTACTTAATAGTTTAGCCTAACCTATTGAATTACAAAGCCCCTGGAGGTTTCATGAGTATTCATGTTATTGTTGCTCAGTTTAAAATTTTTCAAAACTAAGGAAAATATGAAGTAATTTAAAACATTTTCTAGTTTTAAGTAGTATATGTAAAAAAGTGTTATATATATATTTCATGTCTCAAGAATGTATTTTTAAATTAATTACGATATATGTGTAAAGAAATACTTCGTGCATCTGTACCCTTAGATGATCTTGTATCTCTGTAATTTGTGTTTCCAGAGGAAACTTGTCATGATCTAAGGAACCAAAAACAATATTGTTGATCCCTCTATAACCTTTGCTGCTGCAATTTTGCAGCCAGCCTCTACCAAACTATAGAATAAATTGTCGTTTATCTCAATCCTGAAAGAAAAAAAAAAAACAGTTTTCTATTTGTCTTTAGAATTTCTTCTCCCCTGCCTCCCAATTACTTTCTCTGGGAAAAAAAAGTTTTGTTGATATTGTTTCTTATTTATTAGCTTACATCTTGAAGGGTATTGGGAACAGAAGAATGCAAGCATTGCTAATAAATAAAATAAAATAAAAATTGATAAGGAGGCATGAATTTGATCTCATTTTCAGTAGACTTTGCTCTGTGTGGAAAAAACTAAAATGTCATTTTCTTTTAGCCCTATATTGTGAATGTGTGGCATTTTTTCATAAAAGGAGCCATGAAAGCCAATGAACAACCATTTTATTTTTGGATTATATTGAAACATATATATTTGCTAATATTTATCTGGTTTTAACCTTAAAAATCAGTTTATCTGCAAATGAAGAAGAAAAATATATCTTTAAGTGGAAAAATACATCTTTTATTGATTTTATGAAAATTCTAAGAAGTAAAACCTCATTTATCAATTATTAAATATATATGCATCCAACATCAGATCCTGTAAATATATAAAGGAAATTTTAAATCTAGAAATGAAAATGGACAGCAATACAATAATAGCAGGAGACTAAATACTCTACTTTCAATAATGGATAGAACATACAGACAGAGAATCTATAAACAGCAGACTTGAACACACTAGAGACCAAGTGGACCTAACAGACCTATACAGAACTTTCCATTCAACAACAGAGTAATTCTTCACAATCACATGGAACACTCTCTAGGCTATATCACATTTTAGGTCACAGAACAAGTCTTAACAAATTTATTAAAACATAAGCCTGGATTGACATTTATTCACCATAATACTCCAAATTTCAATACTGAAATTTACTTGTCCTGATTACTAACTTATTTTGGGAAGCCTCTCTTTTCAAAAATTCCAAAATTCACTGGGAATGGATGGAGAGATAAAACATTATTTGGTTAATTTAGTGGTTTTAAACAAGTATTTCATAGAGTTTTATAATGATGATGATTATTTTCTATCCTGCTGATGAATATTTCAGTATTATTAAGCAAACTGTGAAAGTACATTTATGCACAATTTCTTAATATTCCTTACTAACATTTCATAGCAGGAAATAGGTTGTGCTCAATAAATACCAAATTGATAATTGAATGTTATGTTAAAAAGTTGAATGCATTCTACTTTTGCACATTTATATTTAGAGAATCTTATTCTTTTGTATTCATAACTAAGTGCTG
The DNA here is from genome assembly GCF_024610735.1 of Ursus americanus. NCBI lineage: Eukaryota > Metazoa > Chordata > Mammalia > Carnivora > Ursidae > Ursus > Ursus americanus. The sequence continues at coordinate 54,206,472 of NC_142144.1, read as the reverse complement.
CCACTATTATTGTAGATATCTCTCCACAGCTATCGGAAAAGTTCCATGAGAGTACATATCAACTATAGCTAGGGCTGAGTCTGTCTTGCAGGACCTTTGTTCCAAATCCATAGATAGACTAGTGAAGTAATTCAGAATGGCGTCAGCAAAACTGCTAAATATTATACATAAGAATTAACAGAGATGTAATGGGTTAAATAGGTGATGGAGATTAAAGAGTGAATTTGTGGTAAGTACCAGGTGATGTATGGAATTGCTGAATCACTATATTGTACACCTGAAACTAATATAACACTATGCATACTAACTGGAATTAAAATAAAATCTTAAAATAACATGCAAAAAAAAAAAAAGATGGAAAGAGGAATTACGTAGTTCAAAGTACCATCAACCTAACCAGTTCAAGTGGCTAATTTTGTCTGTTTGAAAACTAGATAGACTGTTCCTCAGGGGAGGGCTGCTGTAGGCAATATATTATGTATTGGTTTGGTAATAATAGCCACTTCTTTAAGTTCATACTCTTTCAAAATTTGGAAAAAATATGGAATATTTTTAAATCTAGTAAAGCAAAATTCATAGTCTATAAAACCCCAGTTATTTCTATCTGTTTTAATATCTGAAGCACAGATTTTAAAATTAATTGGGATACATGTAGAAACACATATTTTATGTATCTGTGCCCTTAGATGATCTTGCATCTCTGTTATTTAGGCTTCCTGAGGAAACTTATCATGATGTAATGAGCCAGAACTAATTCCATAAGCAAGATAAATTCTCTCATTTAACCTGTATTATATATAATCACCAAAGTTAACTTCATGAGCTCATGAACTTCTCAACTGTAGCTTTTTCTTAAAAAATATATCTACAGTATTTCAAGCAGATAGTGCAATGTATCCAATATATCTAATAAGATGTGTATTATAATATGAACAGTCAATGGGTAATAAATGATATTTTTGTAGTTTGCTTAATTTCATTACCTTTCATCTATAACAAAATGTGAATTCCAAACAGCATCTGAATGTGTATGCATATTTTGATCACTTAGAGATTTTCTTTAAGATTTTATTTATTTATTATTCAGAGAGAGAGAGAGAGTACAAGCAGGGTGAGCTGTGGGCAGAGCAGGCAAAGGGAGAAGCAGGCTCCCTGCTGAACAAGGAGCCCAATGTGCATGCAAGTCGATCCCAGGACCCCGGGATCATGACCTGAGCCCAAGGCAGATGCTTAACTGATTGAGCCACTTACAGATTCTTAAGGTGGGTTGTTACAATTCATGAGTATACTTTATACATAACTGATCCTTTTATATTTAACTCTGTTAGAGTACATTGTGTCCTAGACACAGATGTTCATACTGTTTTTACAATTGTTGAAGCATCTTGGTAAACTAAAATACTTTGAATTACTGTGAAAGCAATTTAGTCAAATTACTATACCTTAAGTTAGTAAGCTGAACGAAATATTTTGCATTCCCACCAGCAACATATGAGAGTTTTAGTTGCTACATATCATTGTCTGCAATTGGCGATATGTGTGTGTATACGTATATCTAATTGATGTATAATTGACATACACTATTATATTTAGTGTATACAACAGCGATTCAACAATTCTATACGTTATGCAGTGCTCACTGTGTTTAAGTGTAGTTACCATTTCTCATCATACAGTGTTATTACAATATTATTGACCATATTCCCTATTTGTACTTTTAATTTCTGTGGCTTATTTTATAACTGTAAGTTAGTACCTCATAATCCTTTTCACCTATTTTACCTATTTTACCCCCTACTCCCCTCTGACAAGCACCAGTGTGTTCTCTGTATTTGAATCTGTTACTGTTTTTTGTTTTTCTGCTCATTTGTTCTTCTATTTTTTAAAGATTTTATTTATTTATTTGAGAGAGAATGAATGAGAGAGAGAGAGCATAAGCAGAGGAAGGAGCAGAGGGAGAGGGAGAAGCAGACACCCCACTGAGCAGGGAGTCTGACGCAGGGCTCGATCCCGGGACTCCAGAATCATGACCTGAGCTGAGGGCAGAAGCTTAACTGAATGAGCCATCCAGATGTCCCTCATTTGTTCTTTTAGATTCCACATATAAGTGAAATCATATGGTATTTGTCTTCCCCTGTCTTACTTCCGTTAGCATAATACCTCTAGGTCTATCTATGTTGCCATGAATGGCAAGATCTCATCCCTTATTGTGGCTGAGTAATATTCCTGTGTGTGTGTGTGTGTGTGTGTGTGTGTGTGTGTGTGTGTACATCTTCTTTGCCCATTTATCTATTGATGAACATATCTTGACTATTGTAAATTTTGCTGCAAAATACACTTGTAATGCGGCAACCACATGCATATATATTTTGCCTAGAGAAATGAATATATATGTCCACACATAAACCTGTACAAAATATTTATAGCAGGCCTATTTATAATTGCCACAAGATGGAAAAAAGTGTTTTGTAGCAGGTAAATGGGGGAAAACCTGTGGGGCATCCATATGTTGACTAATACTCAGCAATAAAATGTAATGGACTTTCGATACCTGCAACAATTTGGATAAATCCCCAAAATATGTTGACATGAAAAAATAAATAAAAGCAATCTCAAAAGGTTAAATACTACATAATTCCATTGACAGGACTTTCTTGAGAAGACCAGAGTATTAGGATGGAGAATAAATGAATGATTGCCAGGAGTTAAAATTAGTGGGGGGCAGTGACACTAAAGGAATAGCATAGGGAGTCTTCTTGGGGTGAGTATCATGATTATAAGATTAAAATGGACATAACTCTACAAAAATCTTAAAGGGTCAATTGTATAATTAATTTAAAGATTAAAAAAAAAGCTTAAAAATATAAGTCACTGAGCTAAGACCCAGAGAAGTTATGAACCTTTCTCTTTTCCATAGCTTGTCAGGGAAATCCAGTCCTGTAATACAGGTTTGCTGATGAAGAGGCCAGGTCTCTTTCAAAAAATGTACAATTCTCACAAAGAGAATTTCATAGAAAGCAATATTTATTGAATAAATCCCCTAGTATGTGCATTTAAAGTAGCATTTCTTAATATTTAATAGGCTTTTTAAAATAATGCTGGTGGATGGACTAAAAGAAATATCTTAATGGAAGAATCATGCCTATTAAAATAAAACAAAGGTTTAAAAAATCTCCATGTACACTTTTGGTAACTAGATTTAATAAGTTTCTGTAGGTGAAAGATTCTGTATAAATAAAACTAATGTCAGATGTGAGGGCAATCTGGCTGCAACATCTGTCACTCCATTGATCACCAGGATTGATTCTACTGATCTGGCTGGCTACGGCGTGTCCCTCTCCTCTCTTACCACTCCATGTGCACCCCTCCTGGAACTGCATGTTTGGTCCAGGAGGATGACCTTCCCCGATAGAGGAGGACACCTCTTTGGTCAAGGGTATAGAAGTAGCTGTGCTCCACTGCTAGAACCTCTAAGCATGCTCTTAAGGTCCGTTTGTAGGAGAATGTACAATACTCAAGCTTCCAAGACTCCAGACACACCCAAATGAGGCAGCACATGTAGCAATCTGCCTTTCTTTTAAAAAATTGAATGAATAAATAAAACCAATATCTTTTGCTCTTGGAAACCAAATTTTCAAACTTTTGATATTCATGGACCAACTAGATGGATTTCTGCTTATTTTTTGCTTTTTTGTTGTTGTTGTTATTCTTTGCTTTTGTTTTTGTTTTGCTTTGTTTTTTGCTTATTGTTAAATATCTTTGAAGAGTTTTCTATTAGATTATAAAAGGTTGCAGGATTACCATTATGCTCTGACTAAAGGTTTTTCAACTTTGGGAATTTTTCATACACTGCTTTTTTCTCTTTTTCCTCCTAATCTGTCACTTCGTAAATCTCTAACAATAGGTAAATGACAACCTAAAAACACTTCAGCATAGATATGATTTTATATGTCAACTCCAATTTCACTGAGACATTTTCCCAAGAGCTGACATGAAGCCAGTTTCACTACATTAAATTAATAGGAATAGGAGTAAAAATAGTTTGAGAAGTATATTTTACCAGGTATTGTTTGTTTATAAGGTATAGGCTGATTTTATTTCTTTATTTTTTGGAATACAATTATGTTTGTCTTTTTTAAAAAAAGGGTCCCACAGAAATTAAAGAAACTTTTTATTGAGTCTTAGTATGAAGATTTTGTGTTAAATGTTGTACACTGTGATTTCAACAAATTCTCACAAAAATCTAGGGAAGTCACTTTTATATGAAAACTGACTTAATACAAATCTTGCAAAAATTTACTAGATGGGAAAAGATACTGTTGAAGATAAATTGCTCTGTCTGATAACAGACTTAACCACCTGTGAAGAAATTCATTCATTAAAATTCAGCATTAGGTTTAGATTCATCACGAAGTGTAACACATACTTAACTAGAAGTAAGAATCAATAGGTTGATAAAAGGTAGACATCATATGCTAACGAACTGATACTTTATGCATTTAAATGGGGGATCAGGTTAAATTAATACCATCATCATCTAGGGATAGATAAGCTTAGGTGAACTAGTAAAAAGAACAAAGCATTTAGCCTCATCGGGAAGGCAGACTTAGTGATTGCTAAAAAGATAGGGTTTGAGAACCAAGACAGGAAACAGTGTTCACTGGAACTTAGCATGAATTTCTTTAATAGGAGTCACATTAGACTAACCACATAGAAAATAGCAGGTGATGTAAATCCAGTAGACATGTGTTCTTTCATCACAGCTTTGAGTAAAGTAGGGGAAAAAGTGAGCCTATTAAGAATAGTTATATGGATGGTTTGGTAATCAGGTGAATGAATTTAATTTTAAAATACTAATAAATTACGGTCAGCTTTTTGGGGTAATCTACAGGAAATTCTCTCCTTAATCCTGCCTTTTTCAAGTTTGTAAAATACATTGAGAAGACATACACATCTCATGAAATACACAGAAGATGCATAACTGGGAAGGAAAACAAGTATGGTAATCCCTTGAACAATGCAAAGGCTAGGGGCGCTGACCCTCGTACAGTTGACAATCTATGTATAACTTTTGATTCCCCCAAAACCTAAGTACTAATAGACTACTGTTGACTGGAGGCCTTATTGACAACATAAACAGCTGATTAATACATATTTTATATATTGTATGTATTATATACTGTATTCTTACAGTGAATAAGTTAGAGAGTTTAATGTTAACAAAATCATAAGAGAAAATATATTACAGTACCATACTGTAAAAAAATTTCATGTATTAAGTGGACCCATACAGTTCAAAACTGTGTTGTTCAAGGGTCAACTGTATATCGAATAGTGTAATTATGATCCAAGCATATGATAGTGTCTATAAATCCATTGATTCTGTGATGAAACATAGGAGGTTAGACATATAAAAGTTAATTTCTGAGGTTTTTTCCCTAAAAACATGTACCTAAAAACAGGCCTATGAGTCTACAGACCATCAATCTTTCTCCATTTCTGAAAAAGTTTGCGTAAAGTTTTCCTGATTTCCTTAACATACTGGAAAAAATTCATCATTTAAGTCATCTGCATCAGGAGTTTTCTTGGGAAAATTTTAAAAATTGCAGACACTACAACTTTAGCTAATATGGAGCTATTCAAATATTTATTTCTTTTCTGTTTCTGGTATGCTTTATTTTTCAGCTTTTTTTTTTAATAAGTTGTCAAATTCTTGGCCATAATGTTTTCATATTCTAGAAAAGAAGACAGTTGTAAAAATTGTGAGTCACTGGACATGTCTGTATAAGAAACATTGTTTCATGATAAGGCAAAAGTGTAATTTTGAATTAAGCTTGAAAAATGTGGTTAACTGATAAACACCATTCTATGGAGGAAAAAATAAATTCTTCAGATATATCCATCTCATTTCTATCCAGTAACCAAGGATATTTTTTAATTGAAAGGAATATGATATTGTGTTGATTTGTCCTACGTTTGTAGTTGTCCAACCGTATCATTTTTAACTGCTAGTAGATAATATCGTAGAAACAGTCAAGCATTAGATGGCTGGTTTAATATGGTGTCATTTAAGTAGCAATTCAGAGACTTACTTTTTTGTTTTTAACTAAAAGAAAGGAAGATAATAAATTACACATTTGTTTTTAGCACTTGGGAATCTTGTTAACATCACTTTGGGTTAGAGATAATGGAACGAATAAAGTACAGTTAATTCAAGCTTAGCAAAAGTATCACTAAAGTATAAATAGTAGGCATTTTAAGGATAAAGTGTGTAACTTATCTCTGAAATTTTTCATTCTTTTTCATTGTAAATAAAGGGGAAATGAAAAATGTTTTTACTTTTATACAAGTAAAACTAGATGATTAGGAAAGATGAAGTGTCTTGTCATCAAAAAAAAATTTTTTTTAATGACCTCACCAAAAAAAGTTTAGGTAAATGGCAGACAGTGATGGTTTTCATCTAATTCCATAACACTTCCACAAGCAATCCTGTCTCATCTTACTAAACCAAACCAACAATATCTGTGCTATTGAGAGAGGCTTAAGTCATATATGTATCTGTACATGTGTAGCGTACATAGAAAATACTATTATCAATCATATTTTAATGTTTGTAAGCACACTGTAGTGAAACGAGATGATATGAAACTCATTTAATATTTGAAGATATTCATTCTAAGATGCATTCAGTAGCTTGCCCAATGGCAAATAGCTAATAAATTGTAGAATTTTCAAGGCAAGACAGGTTTGTCTTGCTGTAAAATCTTCCCTTGTTTTAATACTTGATCACTATCTTTTTTGCTGTAAACTCATCATGCAATCATGAAAAAAAAATTAATTTAACTTTCCTGTTCCATAGTAAATTCTTAATTAATTCAATTCCTGCTAACCCACAAGATCAGAAGGATAAAGTACAACTTTCTAACCCATACACAAGAGAATGTAGCAATTTTCCCTTTAATTTAGAGCTACAACTCTTTCAGTAATACTAAATTGCCTTCACCTGTCCTGGATTCCCAAACTGAACAAATTTACGTTGTCATGTAAACTATTACCCCTTTTTTAAAATGATGGAAATAAAGATAGAAGTGGTTAACTATCTCACAGAATTTTGTCTTGTGATTGATGTGGTTAGGATTTTTATTTGGATACGGGTCTGTCTGAATCCAATATCTGGGTTTTTCTCAGACTAATAACATGAGACTAAAGGGGGGGAAGCAAGAATTACAAGAAAAATTAAAGAAAATGTGTTTTCTCTTGAATATGTTGAGAATAATATGCTGTCGTTAAATATATGTAATGTATATCTCTTCACATGTGGGGAAAAAAGTACTCTGAGAAGCATTAGCCATATATATCAACAAAAATAAAAAGTCCTTATGTCCGCAAAAGGTCTATTTTCACTGATGTTTACAACTGCTTTGCAGAATTACCCCAGAGCTCTGTATATATTTATTTCCTTTTTTTAAAGTTTAAACCGAGCATCATCAATTTTATGGGTAAAGAAAGAACATGGTCTCATTGAATTGCACGATATAAAAATTTCCATGTAATTGTAAGTAATATAATATAACTTGGCATTAAAACGTATTGCACCAATGTAAAAAGTAGTTTTGACGTGTGCAACCATGCTTCAATATCTAATAAAGAAAGACAAAATTAGCATTATTTTCCACAGCTTTAAAATAACATCTTTAGAACTATGAATAATTAAGCTATTATTTTTTTTATCAACTAGTGTAAAAATCTGTCTTAATAATCTTCTGGGAAGAAAATATACCATTATAGACTGAGGAACTTAACTTCGTACCTCAGTTTGAAAATTAGTGCATCTGTGTGAAAAATCTGTGTGAACACATTCATGGGCGTGTATGTGTATGTGCTTATTTATTTAACTGCAAACACATACAGTGTTTATAAGATACATGTACATATACATAGTATAAGATCTTATCGAAAATTTGTGAATACAACATGAGGCAGCCAGATATAAGGGGAAATGCATAGATTTTTGGAATTTACTTAAATTTAAAAACCATAATTCCATAATTTACCACTGATCAAATTCTAGCAAGTTGCCTAATACACTACTGACCCATATCTTCTTTAGAATATTTCTGTAAAGATCAAATGTAATACAATTTGCATGTAATATTTCATGTAAAATAAAGTGCTTTGATATAAAGGTTACTGATCCTGAATAATATTTGTAACACAGTTGCATTTTCCTAAAAACTTATACTTTTTAACCCATTTCCTGACTATGCAGTTTTTCAGGGTAGAATGCTGGCACAGCTATTTATTCTATACACAGATAAATTATTCTCTAGTTGTAAGTTTGCAAACTGGCCCCTTACACAGAGGGCAAAAAGAGACAAAAGAGGCAGACAACTTCTGACTGGTAGGTGGCAGTTTTAATAAGCAAGGAAACTTAGTTACTAGGTTTATTTTAGGTGGCTGCAAGATAAGATCTCCACTGCCCCCTCCCCAACCATAGGTACCCACTACTGAGTCTTAAAAGTTTCTATAGAGGCCTTTACTGAGTTCAGATATGTATGCCATCCTAATGGTCTGGACAACCCCGACTCTCTCCTGCTATGCTCTTGGAACAGCTCCCATTGTGGAAACAGTAAGCAGAACATGTATTCCAAGGACAGGGGAGGGAGTGAGGGTCCTCTAGTTGTCTGGGTCCAGCTCAAGGGCCAATCTGCAGTTGCATCCTCTTAGTTACCTCCTCCAAGGCTAGCCAGCAGGAAAAATTAGTGGCTTGTAGTGTCCAGGTAGTTTGTTATACCAGTGTTTTATATGGGAAGGATTTAAGGTAGAAAGAATTGATCTACAATAAGAAAAGAGTAAACTTTTTTTTTTTTACATCCTCACTGGCAGGATGACAGAAGGTTTTTAAATTTGTAGTGCTTGGCTTATAAATAATTGATGAAATCTGAAGAAATAGAAAGTTTAATGGCTTGAGTGGAAGCCATCAATTTAGATACACAGATAACAGAAGTAGGTAGGTAGGTAGATGGTAAGCAGATAGAATGTGTTCTCAGTATTTTCACTCCAAGCATCACGGTGTTTCTTAACAGGTGCTCCATAAGAGTAAGCTGTTTGCAGGAACAATTACCATTTCTAAATGGGAAAATAAAAGCAAAATAAGTATTTTTTTAAGACTCCAGAATGAGACATTCCACAGCTTCTGAAAAAGTATTCTAAAAAAAAAAAAGTTATGGTAAGATACCATGTTAATAAGCACAAGATAATACATCTAGCTTCTCTCTTCCATTTTCTGTTGTTCATAGAACATACCAAGGAGCCTCTGGTACAATAGGTGGTAGCTCTTACTCCTCAGGCAAACCAGACTCCAATGTACGCTGCTCTAATGAGAGGGCATCTGGACCAAAACCAGAATAGAAAGTCCAATAGGAAAACACTTTCATTCTATAGTGCTAAAAGGACCGAGTTTTCTAAAACTACCTTTTGAGAAATGTTAGCTAACCTTACCTAAGTCATGTCTTAACTAAGGCAGCACTACAGATGTAATTGTTAATGTCATAATAAGCAAAATATTATTGTTTCATTAGAAAAACAGAACTATGCTCCCTGATCACTCTACTTCGCTGCCTATTCAGGTCTTCCTTTTAAGTGGTTGCACCAAACCATAGAAGTTAATGGGTGCAGAGTGTTAGGTAACTGTGCTTTCCATTTATTCTCCAGCTAACATGCACAATGTACTTCCTAAATAACATAAGACTCAGAGACCTGATGTTCAATGTTCAAATCACAGAAGCAGGAAGAATTTAATGGTATTAATATTTTTAGTAGTGCTTTAAGCCACACTATGATTAGTTAACAAAGACAGTTACTGTGTAATGAAGGGAAAAATTACTTTTATTGAATTAGTTGATGATATTTTTTCTAATTATAGCACTGCAGGTGTTTATATCTACAGATTGTATTGGTAAGGTAATTAGGTCCAGCAGTATGTGAATTATGTTAGGTTAAATTAGTTTATCACCAGATAGGAATTTAATGAAGTGGAAATGTTTTTTTCTAGGTTATGCACTAGTCATCAGCAGTTGCAATGACCACTTAATATGATGTTAGGAAATAACCAGTTCAAATTAAGAAGCAGAATTGACTTAGAACAAATCTCATTCTTTAAGAGACTTTTTTTTTTAATTTTCGGGAAATATAAATCAAATGATGAATGGTGCAAATTTCTGATTTCCCTTCAATCATCCAGTCACTTAATATGAAAATCTCTTTCTCAATACCAGTCGACTGTATTAAGACACATATTGACTCTGTATATATTCAGGTAAAATAGTCAAACCATTATCCTCTTAATTGAGTTGCTTCAGCTACAAAAGAAACTTAGTTGCCCTAGAAGCCGAGACAAGATAGAAAAACACCTCAGCCAATGATGCTGTTGCAATATTTCCACAAATGCTAAAATAAGACTAGCCCATAATGCTGACTTCTCTAACTCTCAGACAACTCTATTCATATGAACTAAAAATCAGGTTAGGGGTGCCTGGGTGGTGCAGTCAGTTAAGTCTGGGACTCTTGTTTTCAGCTCAGGTCTTGATCTCAGAGTCATGGGATTCATCACCCTGTCCGCCTCCATGCTATGCGTAGAGCCTGCTTGTGATTCTCCCTCTCCCTCTGCCCTTCCCACTCGTGCTCTCTCTCTTTCTTTAAAATACATAAAATCATAAAAACTCAGGTTATATTTTTGTCCTTATGTCCTGTGAAAGTAACACGTGCATATATTTATATTTCTACTTTTCCCTGCCTATCAAAAAAATAACCTAAATTTTATGCTTATTTAAGTTTCTCTCTCTCTCTCTCTCTAAAGATTTTAATTACTTATTTGAGAGAGAGAATGAGAGAGAGAGCATGAGATGAGGCAGGGTCAGAGGGAGAAGCAGACTCCCTGCTGAGAGGGAACCTGATGTGGAACTCAATCACAGGACTCCAGGATCATGACCTTAGCCGAAGGCAGTCCCTTAACCAACTGAGCTACCCGGGCACCCTATTTAAGGTTCTCTTAACATTAGTTCTCCATGGGGCCCCTAGATGGCTCAGTGGGTTAAGCATCTGCCTTCAGCTCAGGTCATGATCTCTGGGTCCTGGAATCGATCCCCATGTCAGGCTTCCTGCTCAGCGGGGAGTCTGCTTTTCTCTCTCTCTCTCTCTCTCCCTCTTCCCCTCCCCAGTGTGCATATTTCTCTCTCTCAAATAAATAAACCTTAAAAAACAAAAACAAAAGAAAACAACACATAATTTCTCCAAAAAAACATAGATGACATACGAAGGTCCAGGCATTATAAGAAAAACTAAAGTTAACACAGAATTGAACATATTGTCACCACATTCGAAGACTAAAATTGCAAGTAGACGTAGTATTCTACTTTGAACCATTTTCTAACCCCCACTTTTATGCCTTTTACTTTTTAATCAATGGGTTTAAGATAAGAGTATTTGCATTTTATTATTCACCTACTTATATTCTAAGTGTGTTGATTCAAACTAATTTTTAGCTCTGTGTGCATGTGTGTTTTGTAAAAGATCCAAATCCTAAACAAATAATGGAAAAATAAAACATTATAATTGTGTTTGTTGTTTCCTAAGCAATCCTTTTATAAACCTTTTCTCCAAACCGGAATGGATGTACTACCTTGAATGTGCTCATACAAAGATCAATAATACAGGAAAGCTACCAATTAAGTGATGCTAAACAAGCATCAGGTTACACATTGTCAGACATCTTGTTAACTTTAGAGGAGTGTTGAGTCTCTGGTAAAATCAAAAAGGAAACATAGAAAAAGTTGCTCATTAGGACTACATAATATTCATACTCGAAAAGCCTACATAAGGCGAATTTTTCTCATATTTTACAAGATGCTTGAAGGGATCACTAAGAAAGGGATATTTCCTAAATCAAAAAATCAATTAGAAATGAACTGGTGCAAGGTTAACACTCATTAAAGCATGAGATATTTTTTGCAAGTATTTTGAGGATATTTCTTGGTACCTCATCAACACTATGAACTTGAACAAGACCAAATTATGGATTTGAAGCTACCATAAAAATAACAATATGCATGGGATCATGCATCTATGTACATTATTCACTTTAATATGTGCTTTCATAATCATCTCATTTGATGTACTCAGCAACTCTTGGAGGTAAATGAGGTTATATTTTAATATTAGAAATAATGAAAATTGCAACCCCGTGATAGACATATCTAAGGTTAGAGATATTGGGGGTTGAAATGCAATAAATCTCATTTTTTCCAGTTCTAAATCATTGGACTTCTTGTCAAAGAATACATATCTTTAACAAGACAAAATAGCTTTTTAAAATGGCTGTTTCTCTCTATACAAATACTAAAACATACACAAAACTCTAGAATTCAGAGTTTCAGAAAAATTCTAGTTCTTTTCTTACTTTTTGTCATGGTCTGATAATCTTCTTTTACAATTTCTCTCCTTTTTTATTCGATTCATTTTCGTTAAAGGAAACCATGTAACAATATTACCTTAGAGGGTTATACTGCTTTAAACATGGGAAAATTTATCATTACCCTTTGCATATAAACCTTTGAATGCAGGACCAACTTGAGCTTTTTTTCCCCCCCTTTCATTTATAGTCTCACAATTGCATTGCCTTCTTATTGGTAAGGCTTACAGTATTCAACTAACACCTACACACTAAATAACAAATGAGTTAAGTAATCCCTATAATATTCCTTGCTTCACGGCATATTTGAACGAGTCTTATCCATAAACATCTCCCATTTTTGAGGGCAGGGGTTAAGTAGGGCAATTCAGAGACCAGATGTAAAAAATTCAAGATAGTTATAATAACAATGATAGACTGAATATCAGAAATAATGGGTCATTTTCATAATTTATCATAGTCATGCTGCAACTAGTTTGTAGTTGATAAAATAATTTCTGTTCTGCAAGCCAGTCTAAGAAAAATAAGACATTTGTAAACATTGCTAAATTCCAAATTCAATAGATGCCCAATAAATTCTTGTTTGTATTCTCTATAGATTGATCATCATGGGAGGTGGGACAAAGGCAAAAAGATGGTTACTGTTGTTTTTTTTAATTATTATTGCAATTCTTGAGGCAGAATGCTACATGTTTTTTCTATGCCAGTACCTTTAATTGCACAAAATTATCTATTCATAGATACAAATAATCACATATATTTTAAAAATAGATTTTATTTTCTAGAGCTTTTCTAAAATTCACAGCAAAAAATGAGTGGAAGAAAAGATTTCCCACATATCCTCTGCTCCCACACATGCATAGGTTCCCCCATTATCAACCTCTCTTATCAAAATTGTACATTTCTTACTACTGATGAACATGCATTACACATCAGTGGTTTAACTACCCTGAAATTTCTGTGCTTAGGTTATGTTTACCCACTCCCAAACCCTGGAAACCACTGATCTTTTTATTTTCTCCATAGTTTTACCTTTTCCAGAATGGCATTCAGTTGGAATCATATAGTAGGGTAGCTGTTTCAGATCAGCTTCTTTCACTTAATAATATGCATTTAAGGTTCTTCCATGTCCTTTCATGGTTTGATAACTCATTTCCTTTGAGCACTGAATAATATTCCATTTTCTGGATGTACTACAGTTTATCAGTTACCTCTTGAATGACATCTTGGTTGCTTACAAGTATTGGCCATTATGAATAAAGCTTCAACAAACATTCACATGCAGGCTTTTGTGTAGACATAAACTTTCAACTCTTTTGAGTAAATACCAAGGAACACAATTGTGGGATCACAAAAGAATATTTTAGTTTTTTTTTTAAACCTGCTAAACTCTCTTCCAAAGTGACTGTAACATTCTTCTTCTTTTCTTTATTTACTTAATGTAAGTCTTTTTTAAAATTTAAATTCAATTAGCCAACTTACAGTATATCATTAGTTTCAGATGAAGTGACTATAATGTTCTGCATGCCCATGAGCAGTGAATGAGAATTCTTGTTGCTCCATGTCTTTGCTAGCGTTTGGTGTTGTCAGTATTCTGGATTTTGGCCATTTTAATGGATGTGTAGTGGTATCTCATTGTTTTAATTTACATTCCCTGATGACATATGATGTAAAGCATCTTTTCATGGGCTTATTTGCTATCTGCATTTCTTTGAGGTTTCTGTTTCAGGTGTTTGTCCCTTTTTTAACTCTGGTTGTTTGTTTTCATTATTTATTTAAAATCAGTTTGTTGATATCTATGAAGTAACTTTCTGGGAGTTTGGTCAGGATTGGATTTATGGATAAAGTTAGGCACCAACATCTTGGATCTTATCCATGAACACGGATTATCTCTTGGTTTATTTAAGTCTTTGATTTCTTTTAACAGACTTTTATAGTTCTTCTGGTATAGATCTTCTGCATATTACTCCTAAATATTTCATTTGTGGGGATGTTAATGTAAGTGGCATGTGTATTTTATTTGAAATTCCACTTGACCATTGCTGGTATGAAGGGAAGTGATGGATTTTGGGGTATTAACCTTGTATCCTGCAATCTTGCTATAATTGTTTATTAAATTATAAATTACAGGAGTAGTTTCTTTGTTGATTCTTTCAAATATTCTATATAAATGACCATGTCCTCTGTGGACAAAAAGAGTTTTATTCTTTCTCAATCTTTATACATGATTTTCTTTTCTTATTGCATTAGTTAGGACTCCAGTGTGTTAGGGTGAAAAGCAGTGGTGAGAAGAATTTTCTTTTCTCATTCCTAATGTTAGTAGGAAAGTTTTGAGCTTATCACCATTGACCATTATGTTAGCTGAAGTATTTTGTAAATATTCTTTATCAAGTTTAGAAAATTCCCTTCTGTTCCTAATATACCAAGAATTTGTATTATGAATGGGTGTTGGATTTTGTCAAATGCTTTTTCTGCATCTACTGATATGATCATGTTCTTTTCTTTATCCTGTCATTGTGAAGAATTACTTAATTAAGTGATTTTTTAATATGGAACTAGCCTTGTAAACCTGGGATAAATCCTACTTGAATGTGGTATATAACTGTTTATACTTTCTTAGTTTTGATTTCCTAATTTTTTGTTGAGGATTTTTACATCGATATTCATGTTAGGTATTGGTCTGCACTTTCTTGTTATGCCTTGGGTTTTGTTGCTTTTTTATTTGTTTGTTTCTATATTAGGTTAATGCTGGCCTCATTAAATGAGATAAGAAATATTCTGTCTGCTTCTATCTTCTGAAAGAGATTTTAGATAGTTGGTATAATTTCTTCCTTTAATGTTTGGTAGAATTCATTGTTGAACCCATCTTGACTTGTCCTTTCTGTTTTGGGAGGTTATTTAATTACTGATTGAATTTCTTTAGTAGATACATATTCAGATTGCCAATTTCTTCTGTGAGTTTTGGCCAATGTGTCTTTTAAGAAATTGGTCAATTTGATCTAGGTTATCAAATTTGTGGGCATGGAGTTATTCATATTATTCTTCTATTATCCTTTTAATCTCATGGAACTTGTAGTTATGTCCTCTTTTATGTTTCTAATATTACTAATTTTTGTCTCCCTTCCCCTTTTAGTTAGTCTGGATATAGAGTTATTCATTTTATTGATCTCTCTTTTTTTTTAAACCAGCATTTGCTTTGTATTTTCTCTAATGATTTCATGATTTCAGTTTTATTAGTTTTTGCTCTAATTCTAGTTATTTATTTCTTGTGCTTACTTTTGATTTAATTTGCCCTTCTTTTTCTAATTATAAGGTGTAGACTTGATGATTGATTTTACTCTTTTTTTCTTATATATGCATTCAATGTTAAAAATGTCTAGGTACTGCTTTCACTATATCCCACAAATTTTGATAAGTTGTCTTTTCATTTTCATTTCAAAAATATTTAATTTCTCATCATATTTCTTCTTTAACCTGTGTGTTATTTAGAAGAAGGCTGTTTAAGTATTTTGAGATTTTCAAGGTATCTTTTTGTTATTGATCTAGTTTAATTCCATGGTTATCTAAGAGCAGATTTGTACAATTTCTCTTAAGTTTGTTAAAATGTGTTTTATGGCTCAAAATGTTCAGAATGTGTTCTTAGTGAATGTTCCATAAGAACTTGAGAAGAATGTGTTATCTGCTGTTAGATAGAGTAATCTATAGATGTTCATTATATCTGTTGATTAATGCTGTTATTGAGTTTAACTAGTTCTTTACTGATATTCTGCCTGCTGGATCAGTCCATTTCTGATAGGCTGGTGTTAAGTTTCCACTCTAATAGTAGATTCATCTATTTCTTGTCAAAGTTCTATGCACCCAGTTTTTGCCTAATATATTTTGATATTCTCATTAGGTGCATATATTTCAAAGGTGTTAGGTGCATACACTTCAATGTCTTTTTGGAGATTTAAAGCCCTTACCATTATCTGGTGCTCCTCTTTTTTCCTGATAACTTTTCTTTCTTTGAAGTTGCTATATCTGAAATTAATAGAGCTACTCCCACTTTCTTTTGGTTAGTGTTAGAACAGTATATTTTTCTCTTTCCACTTACTTTTACTTTATACTACTTGATAGTGTTTGTTTGTTTTGTAAACAACATATATTTGTTTTGTAAATAACATATATTTGATTTTAGATCCATTCTAACAATCTCTGTCTTTTAATTGTGTATTTAGATCATTGATGTTCAAAGCAATTATTGATATATTTTGATGAGTAACTACAGCATCTATTACAGATTTTTTTACTTGTTGCCTTTGCTCTTTATTCTATGATTATTTTTTTTATTTTATTGTTTTTAGTCTTCTGTGGCTATAATCAAACATTTGGTATGCTTTCATTTCCTCTCCTTTCATAGTATAAATGTTACACTTTAAAAAACAATCAAACAAACAAACTTTTTCAGTGGTTGCCCAAGAGTTATCAGTGTACATTTACAATTTGTCTAACTCCAATTTCAAATAGCCAGACATGATGTACTGGATAAAAGGAACTACTTTAAATAGACTTTGTAATGTGGAGATGGGGAGTCAGAGTTGGAAATATTCAATATTCCTATGATTAGGTTATAGTCTTTAAGTGAACCGGTCCTCTGGACTATAAGCTTCATATATGCTTATGAGTTTTTTTCCTCCCTTCCTTCCCTTCAGTGGGACAAGATGGCTAGAGTAGGCTGGAGTTGGGTATTTCCTTTCCCTCATATAGAAGGTTAGAAGAGGGGCCGAAGTTGGGTACTTCTATTTTTCTATGTAGAAGGTTAGCCTTGTATAGTTGGATAATTCCCTTCCCCTGACCAGTTAGGTTCTGAAAATAAACCAGTAGGCACAGGTTAATTAGTCTTTTCTGAAGGCTTCTTATTGAGAAGAACAGAATAATTGAATATTTTAAATGGTTCATGTTCCCTTCCATATGTTGGAAAAAACTGGAGGGGATTTTTCTCATATTTGGACTATGATAACTGGTTAAAGCTCCATGAGGTAAAATTCAACAAAGTGTGGAGGGTTCCCATTGACTGGGTCCCGTGGATTTTTTTAACACTTAGATGAATCTACTCTAAGCCTCTAACTACTTGTCAATTATAGTCTGGTTTCCCTTCCTAGCACTGGTTATGGGATGTTTCTTCCCTGGTAACTTGTGATTATCTGTATTTGCCTGTCTGTCTCTCCAATTATATAGTCAGTGGTTTGCTTTGTGACCTTAAAGAACTAAGGTGAGTTATTGATTTTCAATTTGTTCAGCTTCTTATTTGTTGTTGAGACAGCTTGGCAATTTCTAAGCTTCTTATGGGCCTGGCTCATAATCTTTTTAAATTGATAAATTTTATTAAAATAAGTATGTAGCAATGAAGGCCTGAGAGGACCAAAACTGAGAACTCTCATTTTCTCCTTATTTAATACTTAGAATATATTTGAGAGTCACATATAATTTGTGAGGTAGGAAAGGATTTGACAGTAATAGAGGACCATCATCATAACATTTTATTTTCTTTCATGTTTCAGATATAACACATTAACATAAAAATGTGTTATATTTTTATTATATTCCATTATTATTTAATTTCCCAAATTGGAATTTGGGAAATGTTCATACATTAAAATAAGAGTCTCACACATGTGCACACAAACACAAGAACATGCAGATCTGGTAGATATGTAAACATTGTCAAAATCTTTTTAAAAAGTAGAAAGCTTTTGGAAATCTAACTTCCTTATTTTATTAGAATTAACTGATATTCCTAAAGTCCAATGGACAGTGTTAAAGTAGCAGCAGAGACTTGTACCATTGAGATGGAAAAATTTTTAGGGAATGCCTGGGTGGCTCAGTAGGTTAAGTGTCTGCCTTTGGCTCGGGTCATGATCCCAGGGTCCTGGGGTTGAGTTCTCTATCAGGCTCCTTGCTCAGTGGGGAGCCTGCTTCCCTCTCTGCCTGCCACTCCCCGGCTTATGCTCTCTCTGACAAATAAATAAATAAAATCTTTAAAAAAATTTTTAAAGATTTTATTTAAGACAGAGAGAGCATGAGTGGGAGGAGGGGCAGAGGGAGAGAGAGAGAGGGAGAGAATCTCAAGCAGACTTCATGCTCAGCATGGAGCCCCGTGTGGAACTGAGAATATGACCTGAGCTGAAACCAAGAGTTGAACACTCAACTGACTGACCCACCCAGGTGCCCCAAGATAGAAACTTTTAACAAATGCCTTGCTTTTCTAAAACCAACTTAGATTTTAAAGTAAATAACTTAATAGGACAGAAATAGTAGAAAAGTGTGTTTAGGATTGGAAGGACTACTGATGATTTTTCTCCATATTCTACTTTACACATTAAGATAAGAGATTTCTGTTAAGACCCTATCTTGTTAACTCATCCTCCCCAAAGAAGAAAGTGTGTAACCTGATTAATTGGTATGTGATTTTTAATAAAATCTGATCACCTTTTATTAATTTGTTTCAAAGAAGGATCCAGAAAAGCTTTATAACCTCTTTCACTCAAATGAAATATTCTATCTTCCTCTCTCTTCCTGGTCTAGACACAATCTTCTTCTGCCCACATTCATAACATTCCACAGGCACAGGGTGACAAATTTGATCTATTTTTCTAAGAACTCTTGACAATTCAAAGGCAAAATTTATGATGAGGACTTAGGCAAAGTAAAGAGTTAATCCAACTGAATTTTTAATATTATGTCTTTCATAGAAGCATACATTTTTTACATAGATTAATAGAATTGATATTTATTTAGATTATCAGTGCTTCATTAGCAAAAATTTTGAGGAATCAGTGGTGACTTTTCAGAACACCTGGTATTTCTAGTTGAGAGGATTCTATGAATGAAGTAATGAAAATAATACATCAAATTTGCTTTTATAAGAAAATATTTATGTGTATGTTTATTGCTGTTATTAGTTATAATTGGATTATATCTAAATACAATATTGAGGTTATGCTATTCTAGTTCATGTTTGTTTTTCAATGTAAAGTCAATATTATTTATGACATAAATAAAATAATTTTAATAATTTAATTAAAAATTATACTCGCTTGCATTTAACTTTTCCTCTTCAGTGCTCACAAGTTTCTTCATATTTCTGTTGGAAATTTAATTTTACACACCTGTTTATCAGCAGCATTTGTCTTAACACGTGCTATGTCTCCACTTCTTTCTGATTGACTCAAGTGGGATGCATACAGAAAGTGTCAAATATTTTATTTTTTTTTTTAAGATCTTATTTATTTATTCGACAGAGATAGAGACAGCCAGAGAGAGAGGGAACACAAGCAGGGGGAGTGGGAGAGGAAGAAGCAGGCTCCCAGCAGAGAAGCCTGATGTGGGGCTCGCTCCCAGAACGCCAGGATCACGCCCTGAGCTGAAGGCAGACGCTTAACCGCTGTGCCACCCAGGCGCCCCCAGAAAATGTCAAATATTTTAAATTCTTTTATATTCCTTAAGTGATATATTTTTGTCACAGTTCAAGTTTTCTCAAAGAGCACAATTCAAGCTACAGAGATGCTTTTAGCATTAAAATCACCATTACAGCTCCATAAAAAGTGTGTAAACTATTTCTTATTCCAAATATTCATTATAGTGTGTCAATAACATGAAAATTGTTATTCACACATTTCTTTATATTTGAATTTTAAATTAAAAAAAAAAACACAATAGACTTCATCAACCTAAAATAGCTTGAGATGAGGAAATTCAAAAAATAGTCCACACATGGTCTTGTGATTACCCAAGTGTTTTTGAAGTTTTTATGTTACAAGAAGGAAGAAAAGTGAGAAAAAGAGGCAGGAAATGAATCTAGTAGTGTTAATTTAATGAAACAAGAACAGTTGTTACATCAAAAGCATGATATAACTATTCCTATGTTTCCCCCCCTCCCCTAAATTAGTGAGCTTATTTTTCATGGAGATGACAATATTGTCAGCTTTGAGTTTTGCTTGAAATTGCTTTAAATGCTACTCAAAAACATTCACACAAAAAGAGAGAAAATGCATAGGTAACATTAAATGCACAAAGATTAAATCACTGAACTAGAGCCAGGTATGAGAAGGTTTTGTTTTGTTTTGTTTGTTTTGTTTTGTGTTTGTTTTTATTTTTTCTAATATTGTGCCTTTAAATTGAAAAATGATTTGAGGTTAGTGTTAAGTGATGAAAGCTCAACTAATGCTGATAGGAAGCTGAAAAAAAAAACAATGATTGCTCTTATTCCTGATTCTATAAGCCTCAAATAAGGAAACCACAAATTTTTAAAGTGTCTGAAGTCTTTGCTTTCTGAGTGTTAACCTGTAACAGAAATGCTAGGCTACTTCATAAGAAGGGGAAACATTCAAATAATACTGAACTGATTATAGTCTAAATAAATATTGAAGACCAGCACAAACCCCTACCCACAAAACATCTTCCAACCAGAGAGTTCTGCAGGGCCAAATACTGGTGGAGTTGGTGTCGGTTCTCATTTCACAAGCAGAACAAAAGCACACCTGATTAAAATACGTCACATTCAGACTAGGGACCTAACACTGCACACAGAAGGCAAGGAGAACCTCTGCAGATGATTGGCTTGAAGAACAGACCAGCCATAACACAATGGCATAACAAATGTTGCTAAAATAAACTGGAGACATTGCCTGAAGCGCCAGGCCCAGGGGACTACATGACTTCTTCATAAGGCCATTATTTTCTGGGTCAGGAGACATAACTGCCTTTTCTAACACAGAGAAGAATACAGAGACATAGACAAAATGCCAAGAAAGAGGAATTTATCCCAAAGGAAAGAACAAAATGAGGCCACAGCCAAAGATCTAAGCAAAACATATATAAGTAACATTCTTAATGGAAAATTTAAAGCAATAATCATAAGAATACTCAATGGGCTTGAAAAGAATAAAAGACATGGGGAGACCCTCACAACAGAGATAAAAAGTTAAAATAAATCACAAATGAAGAACACAATAAATGAGATTGGAAACAGGCTTGATGCAATGAACAGTAGGCTGAAAAAAAGTGGAGGAAAGAAATAGTGACCTAGAAGACAAAATAATGGAAAATAATGAAGCTAAAAAAAAGGAGAGAAGAAATATGCAACATGAGAATAGACACAGGGAACTCAGTGACTCCATTAAATAAATTAACATTTGTATTATAAGAGTCCCAGAAGAAAAAGAGAGAGAAGGAGCAGCAAATATATATGAATAATAATAGCTGAAAACATTCCTAATCTGGAGAAGGAGACAGACATCCAGACATAGGAGATACAGAGAACTCCCACCAAAATCAACAAAAGCAGGCAAACACCTGTATTGTAACTAAAATTCCAAAATATACTGATAAAGAAAAAAAATCTTAAAAGCTGCAAGACAAGTCCTTAACTTACAAAGGAAAACCCATAAGGCAAGCTGGAGATTTTTCAACAGAAATTTGACAACCCAGGAGAAAGAGGCATGATGTATTTGAAGTTCTGAATGGAAAAAATCTGCAGCCAAGAATACTCTATCCATGGGGCACCTGGGTGGCTCAGTCTTTAAGTGTCTGCCTTTGGCTCAGGTCATGATCTCAGGGTTCTGAGATCTAGCCCCGCATTGGGCTCCCTGCTCAGCAGAAAGCCTGCTTCTCCCTCTCCCACTCCCCTTGCTTGTGTTCCCTCTCTCCCCGTCTCTTTCTCTGTCAAATTAATAAAATCTTAAAAAAAAAAAGAATACTCTATCCAACAAGGCTATCATTCAGAATCAAAGGAGAGATAAAGAGTTAGATTTCTTTTTCCCAAACAAAAACTAAAGGAATTCATGACCACTAAACCAGCCTTGCAAGAAATATTAAAGGGGCTTCTTTGAGTGCAACGGAGAAACCAAAAGGGACAAAGACAGGAAAGCATCAGAGAAAATGTCCAGAAACAACAACAAAAGAAGTAATAAAATGGCAATAAATACGTGTCTATCAATAATTACTTTGGTTGTAAATGTCCCAAATGTTCCAATCAAAAGACATAGACTGTCAGAATGTATTTTTTTTTTAAAAACTACCAATTTTCATCTATATCCTGCCCAAAAGACACTCATCTGAAACCTAAAGATGCCTGCAGATTGAAAGTGAGGGGGTAGAGAAACATTTGTCATGGAAAGATGTCAAAAGAAAGCCAGAGTAGCAATGTTTTTTTTTTGGACAAACCAGACTTTAAAACAAAGAATGTGAAAAGAGGTGCCTGGGTGAATGGCTCAGTTGGTTAAGTGTCCAACTCTTGGTTTTGGCTCAGACCATGATTTCATGGTCATGAGATTGAGGCCCACATTGGACTTCACCTTCAGTGGGGAATATGATTTACTCTCTCTCACCCTCTCCCTCCTTCTCTCTCTGTACTGCCTGCTCATGTTCTCTCTTTAAAATAAATAGGGTTTCGGAGGGGAGAGAGGAGTGGAGAGATGGGATGACAGGGTGACGGGTGTTGAGGAGGGTACATGTTGTGATGAGCGTTGGGTGTTATACACAATTAATGAATCATTAAACACTACATCAAAAACAATGATGTACTATACAGTGGCTAAATGAACATAATAAAAAATATAAATAAAATAAATATTTAAAAGAAAAAAGACTATAAAAAGAGACAAGGGCACTATATAATCATAAAGGGGATGATTCAAAAAGAAGATGTAAGAATTGCAAATATTTATGCCCCCTACATGGGAGCACCCAAATATGTAAAATAATAACAAAAATAAAGGAACTCATTGATACTAACACCCCACATACATTAATGTACAGATCATCTGAACAGAAAATCAACAAGGAAACAATGGACCAGATGGACTTAACAGACATATTCAGAACATTCCATGCAAAACAGAAGAATACACATTCATTTCAAGTACACGTGAGACATTCTCCAGAATAGATCACATACTAGGTCACAAAACAGACCTCGACAAATACAAAAAGATTGAGATCTCACCATCCACATTTCTGACTACAATACTCTCAAAGTGGAAGTCAACGACAGGAAAAATTTGAAAAGACCACAAATACATCAAGGTTAAACAATTTGCTACTAGGGAATTAATGGATCAACCAGGATGTCAAAGAAGAAATTAAAAAAAAAAAAAAGGAGACGGGCGCCTGAGTGGTGCAGTCGTTAAGCATCTGCCTTCCACTCAGGGCATGATCCCAGCATTCTGGGATCGAGCCCCACATCAGCCTCCTCCACTGGGAGCCTGCTTCTTCCTCTCCCACTCCCCCTGCTTGTGTTCCCTCTCTCGCTGCCTGTCTCTCTGTGTCAAATTAAAAAAAAAAAAAAAAGGAAACAAACAGAAATTAAAACAGGACAGTCCAAAACCTTTGGAATGCAGCAAAATTGGTCCTAAAAGGGAAGTATATAGCAATACGGTCCTACCTACAAAAGCAAGAAAAATCTCAAATAAACAACTGAACCTTACACTTTAGCAGCCAGAAAAAACAACAACAAACAAAGCCTAAAACCAGAGGAGGCAGAAGCATAAGATTACAACAGAAATAAATGGTATAGAAACTTAAAAAACAAAAACAAAACAAAACAAAACAACAACACAATAGAACAGATCAATGAAACTAGGAGCTGGTTCTTTCAAAAAGTCAATAAAATTGATAAACTTCTAGCCGGACTTATAAAAAAAAAAGAAAGAACACAGAGAAATAAAATCACAAATGAGAGAGGAGAAATAACAAGCAACACAACAAAAAATACAAACAAAATATTATGAAACACTATATGCCAACAAATTGGACAACCTGGAAGAAATGGATAAATTCCTAGAAGTATGTAACCTCCAAAATGGAAACAGGAAGAAACAGAAAACTTCAACAGATCGGTTCTGTTCAGCAAAGAAATTGAATCAGCAATCAAAAATCTCCCAACAAACCAAAGTCCAGGGCCAGATGGCTTCACAGGTAAATTCTACCAAACATTTAAAGAAGAGTTACTACCTATTGTTCTCAAATTATTCCAAAGGTAGAAATGGAAAGAAAACTTCCAACTTCATTCTATGAGGCCAGCATTACCCTGATACCAAAACCAGACAAAGACTTTCCTAAAAAAAGCAAACTATAGGCCAAAATCTCTGATGAATATGGATGCAAAAATTCTCAATAAAATACTTGCAAATCAAATATGACAGTACATTAGAAGGATAATTTTCTATGATCAAGTGTGATTTATTCCTGGGCTGCAAGGTAGTTCAATATCCACATACCAATCAACATGGTACACCACATTAATAAAATAAAGGATAAGAACCATATGACCCTCTCAATAGATGCAGAAAAAGCATTTGGCAAAGTACAACACGTGTTCATGATAAAAACACTCCACAAAGTAGGGATAGAGGGAATATACATCAAGAAAATAAAGGCCATATATGAAAGCCCCAGAGCTAATATCATCCTCAACAGAGAAAACCTGAGAGCGTTTTCTCTACATCAGGCACGAAACAGGGATGTCCCCTCTCATCACTGTTATTTAACATAGTACTAGAAGACCTAGCCATAGCAATCAGACCACAAAAAGAAATGAGAAGCATCCAAATCAGCAAGGAAAAATTCAAACTTTCACTATTCGCAGATGACATGATACTCTATGTAGAAAACCCAAAAGACACCACCAAAAAGTTGTTAGAACTGATAATGAATCCAATAAGCCACAGGATACTAAATTAATGTAAAGAAATCTGTTACGGGACACCTGGGTGGCTCAGTCAGTTGGGCATCCACATTTGGCTCAAGTCATGATCTCAGGGTCCTAGGACTGAACCCTGTGTTGGGCTCTCTGCTCAGCAGGGAGCCTGCTTCTCACTCTCCTCCCTGTTCATGCTCTCTCTCACTATCTCTGTCTTTCTTTCTCAAATAAATTAATGAAATCTCAAAAAAAAAAAAAAAAAAAGAAATCTGTTACATTTCTATACACCAGTAATGAAGCAGGAGAAAAAGAAATCAAGGAATCAATCTCATTTACAATTGCATCAAAAACCATAAGATACCTAGGAATAAATTTAACCAAAAGGGTGAAAGATCTGTACTCTTCAAACTATAAAAGACTGATGAAAGAAGTTGAAGATGACACAAAGAAATGGAAAACCATTCCACGCTCATGGCTATACTACCTAAAGCAATCTACACACTTAATACAATCCCTGTCAAAATACTAACAGGATTTTTCACACAGTTAGAACAAACCATCCTAAAATGTATTTGGAACCACAAAAGACCCCAAATAGCCAAAGCAACCTGTAATAGCAAAGCACAGCTGGAGGCATCACACTTCTGAACTTCAAGTTATATTTCAAAGCCTAGTGATCAGGAGAGTATGGTGCTGACACAAACACAGACATATAGATCAATGGAAGAGAATAGAAAACCCCGAAATGAACCAAAACCATACGGTCAATTCATCTTTGACAAAGCAGGAAAGAATATCAAAAGGAAAAAAAATACCAGTCTCTTCAACAAATGGTGTTGGAAAAACTGGACAACGACATGTGGAACAATGAAATGACCACCTCTTACACCATACACAAAACATAAATTCAGAATGGATTGAAGTCCTAAATGTGAGACTTGAGAACATAAAATCCTAGAGGAAAACACAGGCAGTAACCTCTTTGATATCAGCTTAACAACATCTTTCTAGACATTCTCCTGAGGCAAGGGAAACAAAAGCAAAAATAAACTATTGGGATTTCATCAAAATAAAAAGCCTCTGCACAGCAAAGGAAACAATCAACCAAACTGAAAAGCAACCTATGGGATGGGAAAAGATATTTGCAAATGACATATTGGATAATGGGTTAGTATCCAAATCTATAAAGAACTTATAAAAGTCAACACCCCAAAACCAAATAATCTAGTTAAGTGATGGGTAAAGACGTGAATAGACATTTTTCCAAAGAAGACATCCAGATGGCCAAGAGACACATGAGAAGATGCTCAACATCACTGATCGTCAGGGAAATACAAATCAAAACTCCAATGAGATATCACGTCACACCTGTCTGAATGGCTCAAATCAACAATACATGAAACAACCAGTGCTGGTGAGGATGTGGAGAAAGGGGAACTCTCTTACACTGTTGGTGGGAAAACAAATTGGTGCAGTCAAGGTGGAAGACTATATGGAGGTTCCTCAGAAAGTTAAAAATTCCCCTATAATCCAGCAATTTCCTAGTTATGTATTTACCCCCAAAATACAAAAATACTAATTTAGAGGGATACATGCAGTCCGATGTTAATAGCAGCCTCATCTACTTTAGCTAAATTATGTAAACAGCCCAAGTGTCCCTCAACTGATGAATGGATAAAGATGTTGTATATGTGTACAATGGATTATTACTCAGACATAAAAAAGAATGAAATCTTACTATTGCAATGACATGGATGGAGCTGGAGAGGCAAGCAAAATAAGTCAGAGAAAGACAAATACTATATGATATCACTCATATGTGGCATTTAAAAAACAAATGAGCAAAGGGGGCAAAAGAGAGATGAGCAAACCAAGAAATAGACTCTTAACTTAGAGAGAACAAACTGCTGGTTACCGGAGGGGAGGTGGGCTGGGGTTGGGTTAAATGTGTGATGAGGATTAATGCATGTAGTTGCTGTGATGAGCACCAGGTGTTGTATGGAAGTGAAGAATCACTATTTCGTACACCTGAAAGTGATATTACATTGTATGTTAACTAACTAGAATTTATTTTTTTAATGATTTATTTATTTTAGAGAAAGAGAATGCTGGTGGGAGAGGCAGAAGGAGAGGGAGAGTCTCACACAGACTCCCCACTGAGTGGAGGCCTGGCTGTGGGCTAGATCTCATGACTGTCAGATCATGCCTGAGCTAAAATCAAGACTCAGATGCTCAACTGACTGAGCCACCCAGGCACTCCTAGCTAACTGGAATTTAAATAAAACTGAATAAATAAATATATCATGCAAGCGTGCAAAAGCCATTAACTTAAAAAGAATGTCTTTCACCCTCTGAAGTAAAAGAAAGAAAGTTTGTTCAGAACAAAAACTGGATGGAACAGAATATCAGACTCTAGTTCTAAAGGATCTATAGCTCCATTTCACAGATTTTTCTTACTTGGGAAGAATAATGTTCATACTACCTCAAGCAAAGAAGTTGTAACATCCTTTCATTATTGATGTAGATTTGTGTACCTCATATTTCTTCACTTGAACTTTTTATTGTACCAAAATTATACAGACAGGTTGTTAGTAGGTCTTTCCATTGGTCTTGCTTCCCTGTCATGTACGCCTACATCCTGGAGGTTAATTCACGGCCACTTCTTTTTGTATATTAAACCCACCTCTTGATAACACATTTATACTTTTATTGCTTTATATTTTAGCTTTAGGCATTATCCTTAACTTACTACTTGAACTATTTGAACTTACAACTAAAGTTGAAAATATAACTTTTTTTTTGGTTCAAAAAAGCAGTTTTATGAAAGCATGGGGACAGGACTATGGGCAGAAAGAGCAGCACTGGGGTTGGGAGGAGTGACTGATTATATACTTTCCAGTTGGTAGGAGGTTAAGGGTAGAGTAAGTATTAAAGGAATTTGGAAGCAGGGTGCCTGGGTGGCTCAGAGGCTGATTCTTGGTTTCAGCTCAGGTTGTGATCTCAGGGTCTCTTGAGATGGAGCCCTGTTTGAGGCTCTGTATTCAGCAGGGAGTCTGCTCAGTATTCTCTCTTTCTCTCTCTACTTCTTCCTCCCCCACTCCTTCCCCCTCTCTTCCTCCTCTTGGGCTCTTATGCTCTCAAATAAATACATAAAATATATATATATTTTAAAAAGGGAATTTGGAAGCAAGGTTTCCAGGACCCTGAGGAGTCATTTACTAGGGTCTAGTAAAACCTTAGTCCTGAGACCCTTCAGACAAAATTTCAAAATCTCAGGTACGCATGACTGCTGGCGTATTAAAATAATCGTGAATGAAACTAATAGGCACAGTTAAGTCATATCCTACTTGGCACATATAAAGGAATGTTTTGTGTGTGTTTGTGTGCGTGTGTATTTGGTAAAAATAGTAATGCTAAACTCAAACTTGAAACATAAACGTGAGTTTTAAAGAATTTTAAATATCCTTTGGGAAAATTATATATGTAAGTATATTAGTAAGGTATTTAGATGCATAGTACATTAGATTTATCAGATAGAAAATCATTGTATAGTATCTAGCTTTCTAAACTCATATTAGAGCAATAAGTTCAAATACTCATCTCTAACCAATCAATACAAATATAAAATTTATACATTTTTTATTTAGTGAGTAAAGGATTATAAATATTTATTGATTAATCTTTTCCATCAAACAGTACAACGTTAAATACTATTTGTTTTTTGTATCTGTCATTTTTTGTGACTTATGTAATCATTTGAAACACATTTTGAGTGATTTTGAAACAACAAAAATAAAATTTCTTACTCTTAAAAACCAACAAATGAATTTTATTAATCTATTTGAAGTATTTATCTCCTTCTCAAGAAAATTATCTGGATTTAGTCACTCGTACACAAGTTCTCTTTAGCATTTCTTCTCTTATAATTTTTTCAAAGAAACTTTTTTCGTATCTATTTTCCCTTGTTTCTTTATTGAATGTATTTTCCCCCTTTAAAAAATGTATTTGGCATGAGTTTTTCATCACTAGGCCTCTACAGCATAAAGTCAACATTTAGTATTTCATGCCAGCATCATCTTATTGATGTTGTTAGAAAAGTTAGTTGTGTAACTGTTTTTCAGTTTTTGACAAGCCAAGAGATACAAGTATAACCTGTAATTTAAAATTTAGTCAAATAACTTGTTTATGTTCTTGTTTATCTAGAGTGGGTTTTGGTGTTTTATTAAGATAGTATTGTTATTTCTATAGTGAGATTTTGAAAATTGATAGTTCCCCCTTGTTCAATTACTACAGTTGTAGAAAGTAAAGAAGGTATCTTATTTGTTCTGTTATCTATTAGAGACATCATTAATGTACACAAGGTATCATATTTTACAAAGAAGGGGTGGATATTATAAGGAATATTTTATGCCCATTATATCCTCTGATATGAGAGAAACAAATAAGTATTTTATTTTAGAGAAGGAGTGCTGTTTAACAGACTCTCAGCATAAAGATAGCCAAAATCCAAACCTGCTTAATAATGAAGTTGGAAGGATAGTAACCTGAGGAATGAATAAAGCGTAATCTACACCTAGGTGAGATGTAGAGAAAGCAAGCTGTCACACAGTAAAATAAGTTTTTCTAATCTTTTAAGTTTTATATTTGACATCTAAAATGATCTAGCTCTGATTGAATCTTGATTGAGATTTTTTTTTTAAGATTTTATTTACTTAGAGAGAGAGCAGGAGCCAGGGGAGGGGCAGAGAGAGAGGAAATAGGAGAAGCAGATTCCCCACTGAACAGGGTGCCCAATGTGGGTCTATTTCCCAGGACCCCGAGATCATGATCTGAGCCAAAAGTGGACGCTTAACTGAATGAGCTACCCAGGCACCCCTTGATTAAGAGTCTAATACAGGCTACAGACTTTAATGTGTTTATTTGGATGAATGGAAAACTCACTTGAACCTATAATTACAAAATTTAATATACTTTTTTAATAAGTGAGTGTAATTAATTCAGGAATATCTAATCTATAGAAGTTTGGTTAGTCAGTAGCCACTGTGTTATAGTAGAAATCTTGCTTCTTTTGTGCTAATAGTGATTTTGATGTCACTATTTGGGTAAAATTTTATTCATTTTGAGAATATTGATTAGTTAAACATAACTATGTCAGTAATAGTTTTAAAATAAGCAATAATGAATATAATTCTTATGACATGCAGCAAAATATTCTTAGCAATAGTATCAATAATATTAGGAGATAATATTTTATTCCTAGATATAACTTGCATTGCTTGTTAAGTATTATTTTTATTTGATCAGAGAGTCACAATTTGGATAAAGATTTATCTGTGTCTTAAAAGATTTGCAAACTTTTTTTTTATATCTTTGCCCCATACGTTTAATCTGTCCCAAAGCAAACAAAATCTGCACAATAAGTGTAAATGTCAGAACTTAATTCCAGTTCACTTCTGTGATTAGACTAGAAAAGACATTTAAAAAAATTATGGGCACACACTAACAATTTATTTGCTTATTTTAGCATTATCAATAATAATTTATTTCTTTTATAACTTTTAACATGTTTTCATAAACAATACAATGTAATTAGTTAGTTCTTTGGGATAAGCTTATTTGTATACCTCAATAAAGCTGAAAAAAAAGTACACTCTTTAATACCTGTAACCTATTTCAACCATAACCGCCCCCCACATTCCCTCTGATAACCACAGTTTGTTCTCTAGAGTTAAGAGTCTGTTGGTTTGTCTCTCTTGCCCTTTTTTTTTCCTTTGTTCATTTGTTTTGTTTCTTAAATTCGTCATATGACTGAATTCATATGCGATTTGCCTTTCTGTGACTGACTTCTTTCCCTTAGCATTATACTCTCTAGCTCCATCCATGTTTTTGCAAATGGCATGATTTCAGGATTTTTATGGCTGAACAATAAATATTCCATTATATATACACACACAAACCACATCTTTTTAAAAAGATTTATTTACTTATTTGAAAGAAAGCATGCATGAGCTTGGGGAGGGGGAGAGGGAGATGAAGTGTATTTCAAGCAGACTCCCCACTGACCGTGGAGCCCAAAATGGGGCTCAATCTAATGATCCTGAGTTCATAACCTGAGCTGAAACCAAGAGTTGGATGCTCAACCAACTGAGCCATCCAGGTGCCCCCAAACCACATCTTCTTTATCCATTCATCAGTTCATGGACACTTGGGCTAGTGTAGATAATACTGCTATAAACATCAAGCTACATGTATCCCTTTGAATCAGTGTTATTGTATTCTTTAGGTAAATACTCAGTAGTGCAATTGCTGTATTATAGGATAGTTCTATTTTTAACTTCTTGAGGAACCTCCATACTGTTTTCCACAGTGGCTGCACCAGTTTGCATACCCATCAATAGTGCAAGAGTGTTCCCCTTTTCTCCACATCCTCACCAGCATCTGTTGTTTCTTGTGTTGTTGATTTTAGCCATTCTGACAGGTGTGAGGTATCTTTTTGTAGATTTGATTCGTACTTCCCTGATGATAAGTAATGTTGAACATCTTTTCATTTGTCTGTTGGTCATCTCTATTGTAAAAATTATTTTAAAACAAAGCATGTTATTCATTAGACCCTTTTTATAGAACTATGCTTTTTCTCTACACTCTAATTTGTTTTCCTTTTCATAACTTCTTTTGGTTTTTAAACTATCATCTCCCTTCTGCTGTCTTTCACAGAATACAGTTTATAGGATATCTTTATTTACATTTCTAACTTTATTTATAAACTAGTAGGTGACAAATTCTCTCATTTGACAAATATTATTTCATTTGAAAATTATTTTCTTTCTTGGCAGCAGAATTCTAACCATATTTTTATTGAAAAATCTAATTTTCTTACTCAAATTTCTAATATATTGACATACTTTTTCCTTTTTTAATCAACAGGATGTCACATGTTCTAATATAGACATGCTAGCATTTCCATTAAAATCATGAATTTTTTAGTCTGTCTTAGTAATTTTGCCACTTGATTTTTATATTGGAAGACGTTCTCACTGATAACATGCAAGGGTTATTTTGTTGTACATTTTGTTTTATTTGTCTTTTATTGTCTTTAGTTATTTATTATTTAAAAGATTTTTTTGTCTGATATTAAAATTGCTACATTACCCTTATTTTTGTATTTATGTATTTCATCTACTCTCAGTTTTTACATTTTACACATTTTCAAGTATTGTGTTTATTGAAGAGCAGTCTTCTGTGTACCTGGTTTAAAAATAAGATGAGTTAAAGTGTATATTATTTATGCCACCAAATGGCTGAAATAAGGTTTATAAACATTTTATTGAAGTAAATACATACAGAAAAATGCACATAACTGTAACCTTGATGAACTTTCACTGACCAAACACACCTCCACAATTGACACCCAGATTAAGATATCAGATATTACCACCTGCAAAAACACAGCTAATACTCCCTTTCAGACAGTACCATCACCTTCCTCAAGGGCAAACACTATCTTATAAGAAGCCAAATAGAAGAGTATATGTCACACACTAATTTTACTGCTAGGAACTAAAAACAAAACAAAACAAAACAAAAATGGCAAGAGAAATCAAAGAAAGGGGGGTAATCAGAAGGGGGAATGAAGCATGAGAGACTATGGACTCTGAGAAACAAACTGAGGGCTTCAGAGGGGAGGGAGGTGGGGGAATGGGATAGGCTGGTGATGGGTAGTAAGGAGGGCACGTATTGCATGGTGCACTAAGTGTTATACACAACTAATAAATCATCGAACTTTACATCAAAAAACAAGGATGTACTGTATAATGACTAACATAATATAATAAAAAATATGATTATAAAAAATTAACTGTAAAGAACCTTTGCAACCTAAAAAAATATTTTATTTATTTATTTGACAAGAGATAGCACAAGCAAGGGGAGCAACAGAAGGAGAGGAGGAAGCAGGCTCTCCACTGAGCAGAGAGCCCAATGCTGGGCTTGATCCCAGGACACTGGGATCAGGAGCTGAGATGAATGAAGATGCTTAACCAACTGAGCCACCCAGGCACCCCATTTGGCTCCTTTCACTCAATATTAAGTGTGTAAAATCTATCCATGTTGCAAACTGAATATTTATGTTCTCGCCAAAGTCATGTGTTGAAGCCTAACCAATATAATGAGCAACTTTTCATTTTTACTTGATTTATAGAGCAGTATTAGATTTATAATAAAATGAGAGGAATGTATACAGATTCCCCATGTAGTGCCTACCCCTGCATTTGCATAGGCTCCCTCATTATCAAAATAACTCATCAGAATGGCATCATTTTTATCAATGATAATCCTAGATTGATACATAATAATCACTCATATTCCATGATTTATCTAAGGGTTCACTGCTGCTGTTGTACATTCAGTAGATTTGGACAAAAGTACAATAATATATGTTCATCATTATAACATTATACGGAGTATCTTCACTGCCCTAAAATCCTCTCTGCTCTGTCAATTCATTTTCTCCCCCTCCCCTGGCAACCATTGATTTTTTTATTGTCTCTGTAGTTTCACCTTTTTCAGAATGTCATATAGTTAGAATCATACAATAGGTAGCCTTTTCGTATTGGTTTTTCTCACCTGTTAATATGAATTTAATTTTCCTACATTTCTTTTCATAGTTCAATAGCTCCTTATTTTTTTAGTGCTGAATAAAAATCCATTGTCTAAATGTACCAGAGTTTGTTTATTCATACATCTACAGAAACACATCTTGGTTGCTTCACAATTTTGACAATTATGAAAAAAGGCTGATCATTAACATTCTTTGTAGGCTTTTGCATGGACGTAAGTTTTCACGTCCTTTGGGCAAAGAGCGAGGAGCCCTATTGGCCATATTGTATAGCAACATTGTGTTTGGTAAGAAGCTGTCAAACTGTCTTCCAAGTGGTTGTACTATTTTGCGTTCCTACCATCAATGAATGAGATTTCCTGTTACTTCACATTTTCTTAAGTCTTTGGTGTCAGTGTTCCAGATTTTGGCCATTCTAATAAGTATGAAATGGTATCTCATTATTATTTTAATTTGCATTTCCAAATGTCATATGTGTAGCATCTTTTCATAATTTTTTTCCCATCTGCACATCTTTGACGAATGTCTATTAAGGGTTTTGGTTCATCTTTTAATTGGGTTGTTTTCTTATTGTTGAATTTTAAGAGTTCTTTCTTTATTTTGGGTAACAGTCCTTTATCAGATGTGTCCTTTACAAATATTTTCTTCTAGTCTGTGTCTTGTCTCCTCATTTTTTAAAAAATTATACTAAAACTTTTAATTTTGATGAAGTCCAGCTTACTATTTCTTTCATGGATCATGCCTTGTTGTATCTAAAGAGGCTTCATTCTACTCAAAATCATCTATTTTTCTCCTATGTCATCATCCAGGAGTTTTATAGTTTTACATTTGTCTATGATCCATTTTGAGTTAGGTTTTTGTTTTGTTTTGTTTTGTTTTGTTTTTTAGGTGTAGTTCTGTGTCTAGATTGATTTTTTTTTGAATGTGGATATTCAGTTACTTCACTTGTTAAAGAAACTATTATCTTTTCTCCTATGTGTTGTCTTTGCTCATTTATCAAAGATCACTTGTCTATATTTAGGCAGGTCTATTTCTGGACACTCTATTCTGTTTATTGACCTATTTGTCTATTTCTTTACCAATGCAACACTGTCTTGATTAGCTTCCCATTCCCCCTTAAAGCATGAAGCCCAATGGGGCTTGAACTCAGGACACTGAGGTCAAGATATATGCTGAGATCAAGAGTCAGATGCTTAAGTGACTGAGCCACCCAGGCACCCCTTGATTAGTTTTTTTGTGAGTTTTAATGTTGGGGAATGTTCATCCACCAATTTTGTTCAATTTCTTCAACACTGTCTTAGCTATTCTGCATCTTTGCCTCTCCATATAGACTTTAGAATGCTTTGTTGATATGCATAAAATTACTTGCAGTGAATTTGATTGAGGTTGCAAAGATCTATACAATAATTGGGGAAAAACTGGTCTTGATGATATTGCATATTACTAATTATAAATATGGATTGTTGGTTTATTCTCCAATTTCATTGATCCTCACGTAGTTTTCCTCATCTAGAAGTTGTACACATTTTGTCCATTTTATACCTAAGTATTATATTTTTGGAAAGCTAATATAAAAATAATTGCTTTTAATTTCAAATTCTACTTGGTATATAAGAAAGCAATGGACTTGTATATTAGTCTTTTACCCAGCAACTTTGTTATAATTGCTTATTAATTCCAGAATTTTCTTTGAGTCTTTCATATTTTCTACATTGACCTTTCTACATTTCTACATTGACATATTTTCTACAGTCTTGTCACCTGCAAACAAAGACAATTTAACATATTCCTTGACAATCGATAAACATTTCCCCCCTTTTCTGGCCTTATTATATTATCACGGACCTTCAGTGTAATGTTGAAAGGAGTGATGAGAGGAGGATTCTTGTATTGTAACTGATCTAAATGAAAAAGTTTTGAGTTTCTCACCGTTAAGTATAATATTAGCTATAGGATTTTTGAGGATAGACTTTATCAAGTTGTGAATGTTACACTAGATTCCAACTTTTCTGAAAGTTTTTATTACGAGTGTGTTGGAATTTTGTCAAATGCTTTTTTTTTCTTCATCTCTTGATTTGATTATTTAATTATTCTTTTCTGGTCTGTTGATATGTGATGGATTATATTAGTTGAATTTTGAAGGTTGAATCAGCCTTGCATATCTGGGATAAATCCCACTTGGTTGTGGTGTATAATTTGTTTTGCCTTTTTTAGATTTGACTTGCTAATAGTTTGTTAAGGATTTTTGCATCTGTGTTTATGAGAGATAATGATCTGCAATTTTTTTGTAATGTAATATCTTTATCTGTGTTTTTGTTTGTTGTTTGTTTGTTTGTTTTGTATCAGGATAATATTAACCTCATTGAAATTGTGGAGAATTAGCATAATTTCTTCCTTAAATATTGGGTGTGGGGTTCCTGGGCAGCTCAGTTGGTAAAGCATCTGACTCTTGGTTTTGCCTCAGGTCATGATCTCAGGGTCTGAGATCAAGCCCCACATCAGCTCCACTCTCATCAGGAGTCTGCTTGGGATTCTCTCCCTCTCCCCCAACCCTCCCCCCTGCTCATGTGCATTTTTCACACACGCGCACTTATTTTCTAAAATAAATAAATAAATCTTTAAAAGATGTTGGGTGAAATTCACCAGTGAACCCATTTGGGCTTGGTGCTTTCTGTTTGAGGAAGTCATTAATTTCTGATTAGGTTACTTTAGTAGAAATAGTCCTATTGAGATTGCCTATTTCTTCTCTGAATTTTGGCAGATGTATCCTTCAAGAAATTGGTCCATTTCATCTAAATTATCAATTTTGTTGGCATAGAGTTATTCAGAGTATTCTTTTATTATCCTTTTACTTTCCATAAGACCTGTACTCATGTCCTGTTTCTAGTTTCTGATATTAGTAATTTGTATCCTCTTTCTCTTTTCCTTTTTTCCCCCTTTTTTTCCATTTTTTAGTCTTTCTATAAGGTCTTTCATTTTATTGATATTTTAAGAACCAGCATTTGATTCATTGACTTTTTCTATTGATTTCCTGTTTTCAATTTGATTTCTGCTTTAATTTTTATTACTTATTTTCTTATGCTTACTTTGGATTTAATTTGCTTTTATTTTTCTAGTTCTAAGGTAGAAAGTTAGATTATTGAGTTTATATATGTATTTTCTAATCTGTGCATTCAATACTACAAATTTCCCTGTAGGCACTGGTTTTGCAGAATTCTACAAATTTTGACAAATTGTACATTCATTTTCTTTTAATTCATATATTTTCAATTTCTCTGGAGACTTCTTTGACCCATGTATTATTTAGAAGTGTATTGCTTAATCTCCATCTATTTTAGGATTTTCCAGTTATCTTTGCATTATTGCTTTCTAGTTTAATCCCATGGTTGTCTGAGAACAGACATTGTGTAACTTCTATTCTTTTAAATTTCTTAGGGTGTGTTTATGACCTAGAATGTGTTCCATCCTGGTGAATGTTCTATATGGATGAGGTAGTCTATAGATACTCATTATACTCTCTTGATTAAGATGTTGTGCTAAACTATGTCCTTGTTGATTTTCTGCCTGCTGTGTCTCTTCATTTCTGAGAAATCTATTGAATTCTCTAACTATGAGGTTGTAATCACCTATATCTCCTTGTAATTTTTAATTTTTTTTAAAATTTATTAATTTGAGAGAGGTACAGAGACAGAGACAGAGAGAGCATAAGCAGGAGGAGAGGCAGAGGGAGAGAGAGAAGCAGACTCCCTGCTGAGCAGGGAGCCTGACATGGAGCTCAATCCCAGGACCCTGGAGATCATGACCTGTGCTGAAAGCAGACGCTTACCCATCTGAGCCACCCAGGCACCCCTCTTCTTGTAATTTTATCAGTCTTTGCCACCCGCAGTTTTTTTGCTCTGTTGTTATACACATCCACATTGTGAATTGCCATTTCTTATTGGAAAATTAACCTCTATATCATTATGTTCTGCCCCTCTTTTTTTCTTGATAACTTTCCTTACTTTGAATTTCTTTTTTCTGAAATTAATATAGCTACTCTTACATATTTTTGATTAATGTTAACATGGCAAATGTATTTTTTCATCCATTTATAAAATAAATTTAAAAGTAGGTTTCTTATAGACAGTGTATACTTGGGTCATTTTTTGGATCCACTTTGAAAATTTCTGTCTTTTAATTTATGTACTTAGACCATTGACATTCAAAGGGAGTATTGATATAGTCAGAATAATATTTATCAAATTTATTACTGGTTTTTAATTTGTTGCTCTTGTTCTTTGTTCCTATTTTTGTCTTCCACTATTTTTCTGCCCTTTTTGGTTTTAATTGAATATTTTATATGATTCCATTTTCTCTCCTTTCTTAGCATATCAATCATACTTCTTTATATACTTTTTTTAATGGTTGCCCTAGAGTTTGCAATTATATTGACAACTAAACAAGGCCACTTTCAAATAACAGTATATCCTGCATAGGCAGTGTGAATACTTCAAAATAACAAAATATTCTTCATTCCCTCCTCTCATCTTTTGCATCATGACTGTCATTCATTTCACTTATATATAAGCATACATAAATATATATATGACCTATGCATAAGCATATATAATCTAATGCATTGTTTCTATTTTTAACAAACTATTATCTATGAAATCAATTAAGAATAAGAAAAACTGAAGTTTATTTTTAACTTCTTTCTTCTTTGAAGCTCTTTTTTTGTTTTAATGTAGATCCGAATTTTTCACCTATATTATATTCCTCTTCTCTAAAGGAAAAATTTTAACATCTCTTGTAAGGCAGGTCTCTCCATTTTTGTATTTCTGACATAATGTTTGTTTCTCCTTCACTTTTGAGAAATAATTTCACAGGATACAGAATTCTACATTGGTGGGTTTTTCCTTCAACACTTCCTCCTCCCCCCTTCAACACTTTAAATATTTCATATAATCCTGTTCTTACTTGCATGTTTCCTTTTCCTTTTTGCCATTTTTTTTTATGGCTTCAGGTGCTTTGTTTTGTTTTTTCCCCTCTCCATTCACATTGCCCCTATGCTTTGGAAACATTTCTTTCCACTAATTTATGTGTATTTCATCTAAATCATCTGACAGTTATAATTACACATTTATTCTACTTCTAGATATGAACTTCAAAATATCTACAACTTTATTACTCCACTCCCTACTCACATGCTATTTTTCTTTGTTAGTGAGTTTATTTTCTCTTGTTCTATCCATAAAGAACATGTCATTTTCATCTAGAGATAATCTTCCTCTTATTAAGTTTCTGACCAGGGCACTCAGTTTAACTATTTGTTTGGTTTTCCTTCAAAACAAACCCTGAGATAGGGCTTTTCATATTATCAAAGAGGTTATTCCAAGACACAACTGTAAGGGAGAGGGTAGGTGAGAGAGCAAAAAAGAAAAAGAAAAACAATAAAGCAAGTTACCTAATGGGCAACTAGGGCTTAATCCCATGGGGGGGGGAGTGATTTTAAAAATAAAAGTGTAAAAATGTAGTTCACAATTATAGCAGCACCTGAGTTGTATAGAAACTAATCTATTATGTGTACTTCAATTCTTGCCATTGGGGATTAAGGATCATTAATTCTGAGCTCATCCTGCAGGCAGGCATGGTGGACTTTGGCAGAGAGATATCAGAGGAAAAAAAAAATCATGCGTGTGCTATCATTTGAAATTTGGCCTCACACACAGAGAAGGAAGATATGGGTGGGGCACTTACAATGTCTACTATATCTGTGTATCCCCTAAGGATACACTTAGGCTACTACATCCCTCCTCTTTGGAAGAAATGCTAGACAAAAAATTATCAAGAACATATTTCAAATATCATGTCAGCAACACGGATGCATGAATGACAGGGAACAATATGGCTACAATTGCCATAAAGCAGTATTGTGGGTTTTTGGGGGAAAAGGGAGTATATGCATTATTTAAAATATAAAATAGAAAGGTTAAAAACTTTCTCTATTCTCAACAAAGTCCAAGTATAAAATTTAGGGTAAGATTAAAAATGGCTGTGTTACATTTGAATATGCAAAATAAAAATTTGGTATGCTATCATATTCTGAAGTAATTGGGCCCTAAAAATGGATATGAATAGAATTGACTTTAGATATTAGAGATAAATTTGGAAGAGAGGCTGGGAAGATGGTGGAGTAGGAGGACTCTAAGCTCACCTCATCCCATGGATACTACTAGATAACACTCACATCAGCATAAATAATCCAGAAAATGACCTGAAGACTGGTAGATAAAACCCAACAACTAAAGGTAGAGGAAGCCACATCAAATAAGGTAGGAAGGGTGGAGACAAGTTTTGGAAATGAAAGGGACCATGGGTAGCTATGGACGTGAGGGAGCCAGTGGCACAGAGAAGGGCAAAAAACAGACTATCACACTGGGAAGCTCATGTGGGGAAGACAAATCCCCATAACATTTGGTTTTGAAAGCAAGAGGGGCTGAATTTCATCAGTTCTTACAACCAGCAGAACTTAAAGCCTGGAATTTTAAAAATCAGCAGGCTCAGCTCTGGGAAAGCCTGGAGCACATTCAGAAGCTGAGTCCCCATCCTTAAACAGATAGCATGATAAATAACTCACACAGATACAGCATAGAAGCAGCAGTTTCAAAAACATCTGAAGTATGCAAAAGGGAGAGGTATTTACTCATCTCAGAACATGTCCGGGAGAGGCTGGGATTGCAGGGAGACCCTTCCAAGAACAAAAAGATCTGGCAGGTGGTACCATTTCCTTCCCCTGCCCCTCAGTATAAACACATAGCCACCTGTAGGGACCAGTGTGGCACCAACACTCAGTACTTAATTTGCTTACAATAAGCCCCAACCCCATGTTTTAGTGGATCTGGTCTTCCCAGGCACACTTGCCTCAATCCTGGTCTCTTCCCTCAGAAGACTGATACAAACCCCACCAATACACAACTCAAACTCACACATTTTAAGGAGCCCCAGTTCTGGTGGCAGCAGCAGCAAGTCTAATTTTGCAAGCAGACCAGCACACACCTTGTTAAAATGCACCCCACCCTGGCTAAAAACAAGCATTACCCACAATAAGCAAAGAGAATCCCTGCAGACAACTGGCCTGAAGGATAAAGTGTCCAGGACACAACAGTAGGAGATAGGCAACATATATATGAGACAGTTGTTTAAGTGCCAGGTCCTAGAAAACAGGGTCACTTCACTGGAAGGCACTATAGGATCTATTCTTCATAAGACCATTATGTTCAAGAGCAGGAGGTAGCTGACTTTCCTAATACACAGAACCAGACACAGAGAGGTAGACAAAATGATGAAACAGAGGAATATGTCCCAAAGGAAAGAATAGGGCAAAACTACAGTTAGAGACTTAAGCAAAACAGATATAAGTAATATGCCTGATAGAGAACTTAAAGTAATGATCATAAAGACACCCACTAGACTTGAGAAAAGAGTGGAGGACACCAGTGAGACCCTTAACAAAGAGGTAAAAAATAACCCATCAGAGATGAAGAACATAATAAATGAAGTTAAAAATGCAACTGATGGGGAAAGAAATAAGTTAAAGGAATCAGAGGAACGTATTAATGACCTGGAAGACAGAAAAATAAAAAGCAATCAAGTGGAGTAAGTGTAAGAAAAATAATTATGCAAATTGATAATAGACTTGAGCAACTCAGTGACTCCATCAAGCATAATAACATTCACATTACAGATATCCCAGAAGAATGAGAGATAAAAGGGGGCAGAATATGTACTTGAGGAAATAATAACCGAAAACTTCTCTAACCTGGGGAAGGAAACAGATGTCCAGATCCAGGAGACACAGAGATTGCCCAATAAAATCAACCCAAGGAAGTCCACACCAGACACATAATAATTAAAATGGAAAAACTAGTGATAAAAAAGAATTAAAGCAGCAAGAGAAGACAGTTACATATAAAGGAAAAATAACATTATGTTATGGGCTGATTTTTCAGTAGAATATTTGCATGTCAGAAGAGAGTGGCATGATATATTCAAAGTGCTGAGAGGGAAAAATCTGCAACCCAGAATACCTCCAGCAATGCTATCATTCAGAAAGAAAGAGAGGTAAAGAGTTTCTCAAACAAAAACTAAAATAACTCGTGACCCTTAAACCAGCCTTACAAGAAATATTAAAGGGAACACTTTGAGTTTAAAGGCAAGACCGTAAGTGAGAGTATGACAAGTAGGAATCACAAAAGCAGTAAACGTAAGTAAATCTGTAAAAATAAGTCAAGGGATTCAAAGAATAAAAAGATGTAAAATATGAAACAATATACCTAAAATATGGGGGTGGGGAGTAAAGAATGGGTACAAATTTAAGCAACCATCAATTTCATATAGACTGCTATTTGCAGGTGTTATATACAAATGTAATGGTAACCACAAATCAAAAACCATAATAGATACACAAAGAATAAAGAGAAAGGAATCCAAGTATATCACCAAAGAAAGCCAGTAAACCATGAAAGAGAGAAAGAGAAGAAAGGATCAGAGGAAAAACTACAAAAATAAGCAAAAAACAAGTAAAAAATGGCAATAAATACATATATATCAATAATTTTTCTGAATGTAAATGGACTAAATGCTCCAATCAAAAGACATAAGGTGACAGAGTGGATAAAAAACAAGACCCACCCATACACCTTAAAGAGACTCATTTTAGTCCTAAAGGAACCTGCAGATTAAAATTCAGGGTATGAAGAAACATTTATCATGCATGCAAATGGGTGTCTAAAGAAAACCAGAGTTGCAATACTTATATCAAACAAAATAAAGTTTAAAACAAAGTCTGTCAAAAGAGACCAAGGACGCTATGTAATAATTAAGTGAATAATCCAGAAAGATCTAGCAATTTTAAATATTTATAGAAGCACCCAAAAACATAAAAATAGTTAATAACAAACATAAAGTAACTAATTAATAGTAATAGGAGATTGGTGGTGGAGTCAATTCAGCTTCCAACTCTTTTTTTTTTTTCTCTCTTTTTTTTTTTTTAAAGATTTTTTCTTATATTATGTTAGTCACCATACAGTACATCCCCGGTTTCCAATGTAAAGTTCGATGATTCACTAGTTGCGTATAACACCCAGTGCACCATGCAATACGTGCCCTCCTTAATATCCATCACCAGTCTATCCCATTCCCCCACCCCCCACCCCTCTGAGGCCCTCAGTTTGTTTCTCATAGTCCATAGTCTCTCGTGTTTCATTCCCCCTTCTGATTACCCCCCTTTCTTTATCCCTTTCTTCCCCTACCGATCTTCCTAGTTCTTATGTTCCATAGATGAGAGAAATCATATGATAGCTGTCTTTCTCTGCTTGACTTATTTCACTTAGCATTATCTCCTCCAGTGCCGTCCATGTTGCAGCAAAGGTTAAGAATTCGTTCTTTCTGATAGCTGAGTAATATTCCATTGTATATATGGACCACAACTTCTTAATCCAGTCATCTGTTGAAGGGCATCTCGGCTCCTTCCACGATTTAGCTATTGTGGATAATGCTGCTATGAACATTGGGGTGCATATGGCCCTTCTCTTCTCTACATCTGTATCTTTGGGGTAAACACCCAGTAGTACAATGGCTGGATCATAGGGTAGCTCAATTTTTAACTTTTTAAGGGACCACCACACTGTCTTCCAGAGTGGCTGTACCAACTTGCATTCCCACCAACAATGTAGGAGGGATCCCCTTTCTCCACATCCTCTCCAACAATTGTTGTTTCTTGCCTTGTCTATTTTTGCCATTCTAACTGGCATAAGGTGGTATCTCAGTGTGCTTTCGACTTGAATTT
Organism: Ursus americanus; assembly: GCF_024610735.1. Classification (NCBI taxonomy): domain Eukaryota; kingdom Metazoa; phylum Chordata; class Mammalia; order Carnivora; family Ursidae; genus Ursus; species Ursus americanus. Next base: position 54,162,881 of record NC_142144.1, on the reverse strand, counting down.
CCCTGATGGTTAATGATTTTGAACATTTTTTCATGTGTCTGTTAGCCATTTGTATGTCTTCATTGGAAAAGTGTCTGTTCATATCTTCTGCCCATTTTTTGATTTGTTTATTTGTTTCTCATGTATTGAGTTTGAGAAGTTCTTTGTAGATCTTGGATACCAGTCCTTTATCTGTAGTGTCATTTGCAAATATATTCTCCCATTCCGTGGGCTGCCTCTTAGTTTTTTTGACTGTTTCCTTGGCTATGCAGAAGCTTTTTATCTTGACGAAGTCCCGTAAGTTCATTTTTTCTTTTGTTTCTCTTGCCTTTGGAGATGTGTCATGTAGAAGGTTGCTTTGGCCGATGTTGTAGAGGTTGCTGCCTATGTTCTCCTCTAGCATTTTGATGGATTCCTGTCTCACATCTAGGTCTTTCATCCATTTGGAGTTTATTTTTGTGTATGGTGTGAGATAGTGGTCAAGTTTCATTCTTTTGCATGTAGCTGTCCAATTTTCCCAGCACCATTTATTGAAGAGACTGTCTTTTTTCCACTGGATGTTTTTTCCTGCTTTATCAAAGATTAGTTGCCCAAAGAGCCGAGGGTCCATTTCTGGGTTCTCTATTCTGTTCCATTGGTCTATGTGTCTGTTTTTGTGCCAGTACCATTCAGTCTCCAACTCTTGGTTTTAGCTCACGTCATCATCTCAGGCTTGTGAGATCAAGACCTGTGTCAGGCTCGCCACTCGAATTGGAGTCTGCTTAAGACACTCTCTCCCTAGATTATGCTAAGCTACATAAGTCAAGCAGAGAAAGACAATTATCATATGGTTTCACTCATTTGTGGAACATAAGGAATACCAGGGAGATCGGTAGGAGAAGGAAAGGAAGAATGAAGGGGGGTAAACAGAAGAGGGAATGAACCATGAGAAACTATGGACTCTGGGAAACAAACTTAGGGCTTCAGAGGGGAGGGGTATGGGGGATTGGGATAGGCCGGTGATGCGTATTAAGGAGGGCACGTATTGCATGGAACACTGGGTGTTATATGCAAATAATGAATCATGGAACACTACATCAAAAACTAATGATGTACTGTATGGTAACTAACATATCATAATAAAAAATTTAATAAAAAAAAGACACTCTCTCCCTCTGCACCTACCCCCATGCTTCCTCTCTCTCTCAAATAAATAAATCTTAAAAAAAAAAATAGTGGGGTTTTAACACTCTATTTACATCAGTGGACTGATTATCCAAACAGAAAAACAAGGAAATAGGGGCGCCTGGGTGGCGCAGTCGTTAAGCGTCTGCCTTCGGCTCAGGGCGTGATCCTGGCATTCTGGGATCGAGTCCCACATCAGGCTCCTCCGCTAGGAGCCTGCTTCTTCCTCTCCCACTCCCGCTGCTTGTGTTCCCTCCCTCGCTGGCTGTCTTTCTCTGTCAAATAAATAAATAAAATCTTTAAAAAAAAAAAAAAAAAGAAAAACAAGGAAATAGTGGCTTTGAATGATACACTGGACTAGAAGGACTTAACATATATATTCAGAATATTCCATCCTGAAACAACAGAATACACACTTTTCTCAGTGCACATGAAGTATTCTCCAAAACAGATCACATATTAGGCCACAAAACAAGCCTCGACAGATTGAAAAGATTGTAATCATACCATGAGCTTTGAAATAAATTCAAAATTGAAATTGAAGGAAAGGTAAAGTTAACATAGTGCCTATTTGCATATGCAAAGGTGTAAATATATTTTCCTCTTTGTTCTATATAAGTAATTGGTCTGAGAATTCTACTTGTAGATGAAAGAATTAATTTAAAAATAGTTAAGATTTTTAATTATTTCTTGTCTTGTTCTTACTGATTTTCTATTATCTTTATTTTAAATTGTCCACAATAAAAATTATCTGTTTAAAACAGAATTTTTAATATATAGTTTTAATAATTTCTATCAGTATTTTTTTTAAATTACTGTGTTCCACTTGCGCTGTTATATATAGCTCCATATAGCATCTGTAAATAAACCTATCACAGGCAATTCTACAGAGTAGGTTTTGACGTTTTGCAAATTGTTTAGTCTTAAACGTAGCTGATTCCTAAAACATTATGTTGATTTACAATTCTTGGAATAGATTTACATTGAAGTAAAGTCTCTATTGAGAAATTACTTTTATGATTGCTATAATTGGGATTCTCATGATGAACTCATCAATCAACATTTTAAAGCTTTGCTTCAAATTTCAGTTTATAAATTCACATATATTCCAACATAAAGAACAGCTCTCAGACAAATCTATTGCATATTGCAGGGTATTTTTAAAGATGAGACATCCTTCATAAAGTTCATATGATCATGCAGTCAAGACAATTTTCAACCATCACGTAGAGCTATTTTCATTCTTCTTGTCCTGTAACATACCTCATAGAGTTAGTTGTCTATTGAAAAAGCAGCTCACTATGAAAGTTTGTGAAGTTATACTACTGTTTTTCTATTTGTATTTATATTTGGGACCTCATTCTGTTTATCTTTGTTCATTGAGGTCATTTGTCTCATATTTTAACAATAGCTGCTCTAAAATATGAGTTCCTAGCAATTTGAAACCTCCTTAGATCAATTTCCTTTCTACAATTATCTCTCCTTTATTTGAAATGAGTCCATTCAAAATATTTTTCCAAGTTAGTGAGAATCCTTTTAGATTCCATTTCATGATACATTAATAGACAATAGACAAATAACTGTTATATTGATAATACTAAAACATAATATAACATGGCTTATAAAATCATCTGTATGTTTGTTAAGTACATAAAAGATTTACATTTTTCGCAGTGACCTCTCCACAGCACTTGCTATTGTTTACCTATCTCATCTTGAGCAAAATCTTTGTGACATTTAGTTAAAAGGTTTTGTTGTTTTATCTTTTTCATTCTGCATTGTGTCCCTAGTTATCTCTCCCTCTATCTACCTTTTAAATATTGCTGTCACTCACATATTTTTCTAAAATCATCTTTTTTTTCTTCTTGAGGCCATCTTGCTGATAGAATCCACCTGTATAGCTTCACTTGTCACCTATTTCTTTTATGTATCCTAAATATATCCATAATCTCATTCTTGAGCCTCCAATCTTGTTATCACCTTCAGAGAAGTCACCTGTTCATGGATGTTTCACACAAACACAAAATATTATTTATCATCTGCCTATAGCTCTATCACCTGTTTCTACCCCATTGGGTTCTGACTCCACATATGATACCCCAATCCAGTCATCCATGCATCCTTTACAGTTACATTTCTTATGCTATCACTGGCACACTAGCATAGTTCATGTCACTATCACTACCTAATTACCACAACAGCCTTATTAATGTTTTCTCCTCCCCTGCCATGTCCCAAATTTCTTGAAACAAGAGTGAAAGCTTTTTTAAATACCAATCTATTAAAATGGAAATTAAACAGTAGTGCTAATAATTGCAAAAAGAAAAAACAATTATTTTTTATGTTTATTTACTGTAAGTTATACTAAATTGTTTTATAAGAAAAATAATTTTAGATGGGCACAGAATAAAGGATTTGTAAAGTATGAATAATACAGAAATAGTAAAGAAGGAAAATGGGATTGAGGAACAATAAAGTATACCATACTTAAGTTAAACTTTATAGATTCCATTTTTGAAAAAGCAACATGATATATATATATATATATATATATATATATATATATATATATATATATATATATATTTGTTTTTTGGTTTTTTTTTAGGGCAGAGTTTGGTTAAGGACATGGATTTTGGAACCATACTGACTGTATTCAAATTATGATCACAACTTATAGTTACCATAATATTTTTTAGCAGATAAAGAAATAAAATCCAGAGTAGTTAAAAAACTTTCCAAGATAACATAGCAAGTTATATAACAAGTTATGACTTCTTACGTTATCTTGTCTTAAGAAGGGACTGATAATGAAAGTGTGATCTAACTCCCAGAGGAGGTGTTATCATTATTGCATTAAAGGAAATAATATTTTTATTCCTTCAGGTTATCCTGAGTTAGTAGACAAACTAATGTCAGTTAAAAACTGGTTATAAACATCTTGACAGACACCTCTATATGGACCATCAACTTGAACATTTAACATAAGCTTTTATAATAAACAAACAAAAACAAACATTGATTTGGGTATATTGTGCAAAAATTGTGCTTTGTTACAACCCACCCTTACCCTTAATCATCTTCACCACATTAGATACTCAATACCCAATACCCAGGGCTTCTCTCTTGGGTTGGATGAGATTAAAGATGATTTGTTTCTTCTCTGATTGCTATTTGACTGCTACCAATTCCAAGACCTAAATAGAACATTTGAACTAACAGACCATAAGCCATAACTTCCTGGGCTCAATTTTCTTGTCATTGATTTCCTATTTTGTCCATCAGACATGGACCTGTTCTTCAGTGATCCTACTCAAGGACTTCTAAGCATGGACAAAAAATTAATTGGATAATTGATACCTAAATCCTACTCATTAGTAGCAGCAGCAGCATACTTAATATCACTGAATTTTTTATTTTACCTAGAAAATGTAGTTAACAGAGTTAAAACATTTCTGTGTCAGGGCACCTGGGTGGCACAGTGGTTAAGCGTCTGCCTTCAGCTCAGGGCGTGATCCCAGCGTTCTGGATCAATTCCCACATCAGGCTCCTCTGTAATGAGCCTGCTTCTTCCTCTCCCACTTCCCCTGCTTGTGCTCCCTCTCTCACTGGCTGTCTCTATCTCTGTCAAATAAATAAATAAAAAATCTTAAAAAAAAAAACATGTCTGTGTCTTTGCTTTCTTACTAGTCTGTAATTACTGTGATTAATTACAATTCTTGTGGTTTATAAATTTACCACTCATTTCCTTTCATTATTATCAAATCATAACATTTACAAAAACATCTGAACACTGGGGTAAATTCCCTAAGACATTTATCATGGTAACTAGGTATGTAGAATATCATGTAGCAGTTTCAGAATCAATGCAAAAGCAAATTGCATATGGAGAGTTCCTCATATTCATTAATCTATAAAGCAACCACTTATGGAATACATGCTGAGAGTAAGAGCCCATCTACGTATATCTTGATGTGAATTTTTCACAGACTACAGTTTATAACAATAAGTATGTCTAGTCAGTCATAAATTAAAACAACCATAAAGCAATGATACCATCCCAAACAATTTCTGAGTGATAGAAAGTTATATCTGGAAGTATTCCAACAATTTATTTCAGTCTGGATGGATAATGAAACGCCTTGAAACTGTTGATTTATAGGAACAAAATAAATATGTTGAATTGAAATTAACACATAATGCTCATGGTCATTGGAAATTTCACTGGAAGGTTACAACAAGGAGCCAAGAGCAGTCTCACAGGAGCATGGGTTTACTTGCTTTGATATCAGAAATTTTGAACACATTGGTCATAGTACCTAAAGTTCCACTATTAAAATTCTTATTTTAGATTTTTAAAGTTTTGCTACCAGTTTTCTATGAAAAAACACGTGTTATTAATAAAATTAACCCTAATTTAAAACAACCTTTACATTAAAGAAATTCCTATTTACATGATAATTTCTTTAATCAGTTTCTAAGACAACTTTTTATATAAAATATTTCTTTCTGTGTCATTTACATAGCAAATGAAGAGGATTAAAATTCCATAGTCCACTAAAGTATTATTTAATTGTTTTGCTTATTATATCTACAACAGATTTTATGGTAAATGATTCATCTGTAATTAATTTTTTTATTTCTTAATTTTTTTAAGATTTTTTTAAAAATTTATTTGCCAGAGAGAGAGAGGGTGATAGCACAAGCAGAGGGAGTAGCAGGTAGACAGAAGCAGGCTCTCCACTGAGCAGGGAGCCCGATGCAGGACTCAATCCTATGACCCTGGGATCATGACCTGAGCTGGAGGCAGATGCTTAACTGACTGAGCCACTCAGGCATCCTTGTAATTAATTTTTAGAAGTAAGCTTCCTTATTGAAAATAATAATAAATATTGGTAAACTTAAATGACACTGCAGGTAGCAATGTTACAATACAAATTTTCGTTTTCTCATGATAAAATGAAAAAAAAAGGTTATGAGATTGTGTTTGAATTTATAATTTGCTATATAAGGCATGTGCTAATATTTAAATTTAGAACATTTTAGATAAAATAAACATTTCTATTATCTCAATTATTTGATATAATCTTGAGTTTCTTAATATATACATACCTTTTAACATTCATAACAGAATAGCCATGGTTAAAAGAAAAATTTTAAAAATCTTTCTTTCAAATTACCAAGGTTCTCTCCTCAAATGTAAGCATGCTAAGTTTCTTGTATTCATCCTTTTAAAATATTTTAATGCTTACATTAATATTGTCACTTAATATTACTTTCCATATCAAAATAATTATTTTACCTCATGCTTTTTTAAAAAAAGTTCACTATATGGTATGAATGCATCATAATTTTTTTAATCAGTTCACTATAAAATCAAGTTATTTGCATTACAAGTTTATATTTAAAATTTTGATCACATGGTTTCAATAAAAGGCAAACTTCCACAGGAAGAATCATATTTTGTTTTTATTTTTGATCCTTACAATTTTGAGACCATTTCATAATAGAATAAATATGATTGGATTATAATTTAGGGAGGCAGTTAGCCAACCTCATATCTTATGTCACACAAAAGCAGAAAATAATATTTTATTCAGCCTTTTGTACCCTGAGACTAATAATTTAGAAATCTAAAGGGTGGCAAGCACTAGCATGTGAAAATATCTTATTCCATGTTGCAATATTACATCTCAATAAGAATGCAAAGCAAAATGAGTATCACTTTTGACAGACTCTACTGTCACATCTAAGGTCTTGGTCTTCTGCCACTGAACGGAGCAAGGTCAAAGAGGTTATGACAGTGGTTCACCTTGGGTACAAACTTTACCATCAAATTGCAAGCTGTTATACAATGCTGGACATTTATCACAGGCTGGCAAACATGTGTCCCACATTCACATTTGAATGTCCATACAAAGCATGTAAGAATTGGTAAAATCTAATAAATTGATATTCTGGAGAGCAAAATTATGCTAATTAGTGTAGGTGGGAGAGTTATTCATTTAGCAAAGAATTTGAGGCATTGATGATCCAGATGACAGAGATGAGATATCAGCACACTCATTTTCAGAATTATAATTCTGACACAATGAATATTTGCTTCAACTTATTGTTCTAAAGCAACATTTTAAGATTGCTCATTCTTTTGCAACTGATGGTAAATTACCAAATAAAAAAAATTAAAGCCTTATTAAGAAATGGTTTGATTCACTAATGTGTAGCTTCCTGTGATGGGGAAAACTGTAACACAGTCATTTTGAGTTTTGAAGTAGATGAACTGCAAAGGGAATGATAAAATTTATATCCATATAATTGATATTAACACATGAAAGAAGTAAACTCAGAAATCAGAACATAGACACAAACCATCCTGGGAACGTTTTATTTTCCAGGTCTCTGTAAGAGTGTAAATAATCTCTGTTCATTTTCTTAATTGGTATTTATTATTCTTGTATTTTGGAATATATCCTATTTTTCAAATTTCATCCATTTTATATAATTGCTTCATCTTATAATATGGGATATATATTTTAGGAACAGCAAAATCCTTAACATTTTTAAACTATATCTGCTAGGAATAAGCATTGGAAAGGCAGAAACCACTCTCATCTTTTCAAACAGCCCCTTAACTGAGATTGGGTTTAAACAGTAAACTAATTTTTACTTTTGGGAAAATGGATAATTTAAAAGAGAACTCAAATTCCATGTTTTTTGAAATCTGCAAGTTAAATCCCTGAGAACCCATTCAGCATCCTCTTATATAAGAAATTCTCATGTAAAATGTACTTACACATGGAGTCCAAAGAGAACTGTTTGCCGTACAATGTATTTTATAGACTAATCATATTTTGCCACCGAAATGAATAATCTTCTAAATATTTCCAATACTAAATCACAAGAAAACCTAAGCAAATGGTTAAATTGGTATGATTGCAACAGACTTTCATTCATGTTTTAATTATGTCCTGTACATGTAAGTTTAAATATTTAAGTTAAATTGCAATCCAGCTGTGTAATACAGAGAAATGGGAACAGAAGCTTCATCAACTAATTGAGAAAGAAACATAACCTTATATGCTTAGCTATGTTTAAGTAAACCAATTACAACCAAATTGAAAGCATTCTAAATGTAATGTGTGATATAACTTAGACTATGTGCAGAAGTAATGTTTGTATTAAAATCTGGCATTTATTCAGTATTTAAAGTTAATGGACTGTGGAACTGCAAGGTGGAAGGAGATCTGTACTTCCAATAGACTTTCTTCTGTCAAATTTATCCTCTCATCTCATACTTTACTTTTGTCAGTTTCAGTGCATTTACTATAAATTCATTCTAAATTTCTATAGCTGAAGAAGAGAAGTGATGTTAAAATTATTTATTTTTTTCTGTCCATTTGGTGCTTATCTCTAGATTGTTTATAGGTTTAATTCTTGCTTCTCTCACTACAAATGAGTCATTTTTTCCACCCAGTTGCAAATACATTGACTAATAATGAGGTCTGCTCTATCTATTTAATAGAGCGTTTCTCTTAACAAAGCTTCTGTACACAGGATTAAATCTTGTGAATCTCTATTTGCAATGGTCCTTTCTCAAAAACAAACAGTAATTTTATTACAAGCCAATACACAGTATTTGAAGGTAGTGGCAGAGTTAATAATTTTCCCAATGCTCAGCTGTTTGTTTGTTTTTCTTAATATTTTACTGTAGTAAAACCATCCTTTGAAACATGAAAATGTTTTCTCTAGTATCATATTGCTAATCCTCAGTGTTAATTCTGAAAGCCAGTTTTAATCTCTCTACATGTTATATTTCTCATCCCCCCCAAAATTGTAGACTGTTTTCTTTATTGACATATAAGTTACCCATTGTTGATACTTTTACAAATAATATCTTTCTCCATTTCCATTGTGCAGCATTTGATATATCCCTGTTATTTCTTACATGTTTATACCCCAGTCAAATTCTATTTTTTCCCACCTAAGTCTTACCCGACACACTCAGTAATCTTTTTTTTTTTTTTCCAATTTCCATTTCTCTAAAATGCATTACTTTTTCTATGGTCTGTTATGTTTGAACCACCAAATTAGCCCTTTTTGTGGGATTGTCTCCCATAGTTTTTTCATGTTTTAACACTTTGGTTGGAGATACTCCATAAAAACATTTGTGGAATTGAGATATAAATAAAGTTATTTGGAATTCTTCATTAATTTATTTGAGGGTATGATAGCATCTCTGTGATATTTATTTTTACAAAGTAAAGAATGGCAAATCAGTCGTGTTTTTAAAGCTCTCAGCTATGAGGTCCAATCTCTTTTTAAAGCAAATAAAGTCAGAACATAATCTTACATGTTAGTTAACATTTATTTAACAAGCATTTATTTTTCCAACAGTTGTAGGTTTGGGGAATACAAAGAATTATGCAATATTCCCTGAAAAGAGAAACATAGAAAGCAGAGTATTTTGGAGAGTAAAGAGACAAGTACAAGAAAATCATTAAATATTATCATGTAGTTAAGTATACTGTGCTCCCTTGGTCTATAGAAATTAAAAATAATCCAAGTTGACTTTTGCTTTGGACAAAGAAAGATAGGGGAAAATAACTTTCCAGGCTATGAGAACACAGAAAAGACATAAATGAAAGGTTCAGCATCACTCTTTAGGAAGCTGTATATATTTAGTACCAATAGAGCAAAGTAGATATCTGTTTGTGTGTGTGTGTGTGTGTGTGTGTGTGTATGTGTGTATGTGTATGTAATACAATATTGCTTACTTTAAAAATATGTGGGGTGCTTGGGTAGCTCAGTCATTAAGTGTCTGCCTTCGGCTCAGGGTGTGATCCCAGAATCCTGGGATTGAGCCCCGCATTGGGCTCCCTGCTCTGCTGGGAGCCTGCTTCTTCCTCTCCCACTCCCCCTGCTTGTGTTCCCTCTCTCGCTGGCTGTCTCTCTCTCTGTCAAAAAAAATAAATAAAATCTTTAAAAAAAAAAGAATATGTAAAGACTTACCAATAGTTTTCAAGAGAAAACTCTGAGGAACAGAAATGGGAGTGGAATGAGGGTACTTTTATTTTATATATTTCCATAACTTTAAATTTATAAAAGAAAATGTGAATTAATAGTTATAAATATGCACACTTTAATGGCAAAATATCAATTGGATATGACAAATAGTTTAAGAACAATGAGTGGTAAGTTTATAGCTATATGTGGTGAGCATGTAGGTTTTATCAAGAGTCATCAATTTATATACTTAAAATTGGTGAATGATATGTAAATTGTACCTCAAAAAAGGAAATTTAATCATACTAATTTGATAAATTACCATGTATAATTATTTAATATTGAAATAACCTTTATTTGGGGCTAACCATGTTGTCATTTTACGATTTCTCTAATATCAGGCATAACTAAGGATATTGAAAAGAGAAAGTAGCTTCTGGGTTGAGGGTTGATTGGATGCATTTTGAATTTTAACTAGATACATTTATATTTAGAGATAGTAAGAATTCTTGATGGATAGACCCTTTTATCATTATAAAATGACCCTCTTTATGGATGTTAGCACTGCTTGTTTTGAATTCTGGTTTTTCTGTAATTAATATAGCCATACCACCTGTCTTGTACTTACTATAAATATAAACAGATGTTACATTCCCCCACCCTGCAATCTTTACCTTTCAAATGGCTAATGTCTTTATGCTTAAAATGCTTCTCTTCTATGTAGCTTATAGCTTCATTTTGCTTTTTTAATCTTGTTAGACAATCCCGGCTTTTAATTTGAGGTTTTATTTCATTTGTATTTAACATAATTCTTAGTAAGGTTGGTTTTATGTTTGCCCGTATACTACACACATTCCATTTTTCTCTTCTTTCTTCCAATTTTTCTTTTTCTTCTGTCCTCATTAAAATAAAAGAAATTTTGTCGTTAAGCCATTCTATCTTCCCTATTGAAATTTCAGGTATATTGCTTATTATTTCTAGGGATTTCTTTAGGGAATAAAATATGCAACCTTAGTTTATCACTCTCTAAATAATATTTGTTGCTTCACTTCTAATGTAAGAATCTTACAATATAATACCATTCCAATATAAAAATCCTCTTTTTCTCTTGATATTAAATATTTTACAATTATACCTGTTATAAACCCTCACAAAGTCTTAAAATCACACATAGTGCAGGTTTACTGGAAACTATCTTTGCTTACATTTGAAAAATATATACTTCAACTTCATTTTTTAGTAATTTTTATTATAAATTAAATTTACAGAATTATTGTGGAAAGAGTAGAGGCAGTTTCCATAGACTCTGTACGCTTACAATAGTATGATAAATGTTATATTTAAAAACCAATATTGATAATTAACTAAAGTTCATATCTTATTCATATTTTCTTAACATTCACTTAAATGTCATTTTTTCTGTTCCAGGATCCCATCCAAGATACCATATTGCCTTTAATCAACATGTATCCTTAGACAACTTGAGGCTGTGACAGTTTCCCAGACATTCTTATTTTCAGAAAACTTGAAAGTCCTGAAGAGTACTGGCCAACTGTTTTACAGAAAGTCCCTCAATTATGATTTGTCTCATGATTAGACTGCAGCTATGCAAGAGAGACTACAGAGATAAAGTACCATTTTTAGCAAAAGATGTTCTTTATCCCCAGTTCTCGTACTGTACTATCTGAAAGGAGTTCACTATCTATAGGTCACACCTAAATAATGAGTTATGCTCTACCTTCTCGATAATGGAGTGTTCACATAACTTATTTGGAATCTTTCTGCCTGGGATATTAGTCTCTCATCTCCTGCCCCATTTATTTATTCAGTCATCTAATTGCATCAGTATGGACAGATGGATATTTATTTTATGCTTTGGGTTAGGCCCCAATACTATTTTATTATTTTTTTTGGTTCAAAATGTTCCAGCTTTTTGCCATTGGAAACTTTTTCAATTGGTTCCTCTATCCCTATTTATTTACTCCTATCGTCATGGATTTTTGTTTGTATTTTGTTTTGTTTTGCTATTTAGCACTCTCTGGCACTGCAAAATGTTCCAGGATCACTTGGTAGATTTCCTGTTTAGTCCTTGAATTAGGCATTTCTCCAGGAGCTCAGTAACTTTCTGTTGGAGAATGATACTTGAAACCAAGATCTGGGCTTGGTGTGTTCTTTGCTTCTGAAGTATCATTTTTCCTAGGGCATAGCAACTGATAAAGCAAGAAAATACATGTTTGTATATATACTAACTATATCTATTTTTACCCCTAGATCTGGGCTATGTGTGTCATTTGCTTCTGGAGTATCATTGTTTCTGGGGCATAGTAACTGATAAAGCAAGAAAATGCATGTTTGTGTATATACTAAATATATTTTTCCACCTATATCAAACCACCTGTAACTCTACTAAGCTAAACATAAATTCAGACTGACAACTCTAATTCTAATCCACTACTAGGTGGATTATTCTAGCCTCTTCCCCTTGCTTGTCTATAAACTTCTACTCTGATAGCAATATAGTGGTATCAAAAATTTTTGCCCTTGCCCCTAACAGTGAGAAAAGTTATCGGCTAGAACTCAGTCTTTACGTACAGCTTCATTTGCCTTTAGTTACTTAGATCAGTAGCTTTCTACCCCACCACATCAGTGAGAGCATTTCATACATTTGTTAAATAGTTGTTTTCTAACAGTCTACATTCTTTCATGGGATCTGCCAGTATCTTAAGTGATGTTTTTTTAAATGTTCACACATAAAGTTCACTTTGTGTTGCAAGTTCTATAGGTTTTGACAAGTGTATAGTGTAATGTATCTATCATTACATAAATATTGTTCAGAATAATTTTACCATCCAATAAGTTCCCTATATTTTATGTATTCAACCCTATCCCTCCCACTCCCAAAACACCTCAAAACCATTGATCCATTATTTTATTGACTCTACAGCTGTGCTTTTTCCAGAATGCCATATAATTAGGGTCACATAATAGGTGGCTTTTTAGGACTGGCTTATTTGGCTCATCAATATGCATTTATGATCCATCCATGTCTTTGCTTGGTTTATTAGCACATTCATTTTATTGCTAAATAGTATTTGATTGAATTATAATACCATTGTTATTTTATCCATTCAACTGTTGAAGTTCATCTTAGTTACTTCAAGTTTTTTGGTAAATTGCCAAGTTGTCATAAACAATTGTTTGCAATTATTTGTATAGACACAATTTTTTTTTCCTATTAGTTGGGTAAGTATGTAGAAGTGACACTGTTTTACCACATATTAAAGCAATATTTAACTATTAAGATGCTGCCAAACTGTCTTTTAAAGTGCCTGTATCATTTCACATTCACAGAAGCGATGAATGAGAATTTCTGTTGTTTCTCATCCATACAAGCTATTGGTGTTATCACTGTTTTGCACTGTAGGTATTCCAATAGCTGTGTTCTTATTTGAAATTTCCTAATACTATATGATGTTAAGCATCCTTTCATATACATAATTACATACACTGTATATATTGTATATATTCTTAGGTGAGATGTCTGTTCAGATACTTTACCCATATTTTAAATGGGGGGATTGATTTTATTATTGAGTTTTAAAAATTCTTTGTGAAAACACTAATTTGAAAAGATATATGCACTCATATGATTATTACAGCATTATTCACAATAGCCAAGCCAATACGGAGGAAACCTAAGTGTCCATTGATAGATGAATAGATAAAAAAGTGTGGTGTGTGTATACATGTGTGAGTGTATGTATACATGTATATATGTGTGTAAATTATATATAATTTATATTATCAATATAATTTATATATAAAATAAATTATACTTATAAAACATATAAATTATATTGTATGTATATATGTATATGTATATGTTTGTAAATTATATATATAACTTGTGTGAATTATATTTATATAAAATAAATATATGCAATATAAAATAAATAATATATATAATTTATATTATATATATTTTTATATACATAATTCACACAAACACATACATATATGTGATAGAAGATTATGCAGCCCTAAAAATGATGAGATCTTACAGTTTGTGACAACATTGACAACATAAATGACATACAGTGTATTATGCTAAGTGAAATAAGTCAGCTGAGAAATAAAAATGTCATATGATTTCACATATGGAATGTGAAACACAAAACAAATGAATAAACAAATACAAAAAGCACAATCAGATCCATAAATACAGTAAACAAACTAATGGGTGCAAGAAGGAAGAAGGTGGGAATAGGCAAAATGGGTGAAGGCAAGTGGGAGATACAGGGTTCCAAAAAGAAAACAGAAGTAATTTTTGTATATTTTTTATGTATTTTACAAACATGAAATAAATGGCACTATGTAAGTGGACCCTCTTTTGAGTCTCTTAATACTGTCTTTCACAGAAGAGATTTTAATTAATTTTTTCTTTCCAAGTTTTTATTTAAATCCCAGTTACTTAACATACAGTATAATATTAGTTTCAGGTGGGGGCACCTAGGTGGCCTGGTCCATTAAGCACCTGCCTTCAGTTCAGGTCATGATCCTGGGGTCCTGGGATCAAGCCGCATGTCGGGATACCTGTTCAGCAGGGAGACTGCATCTCCCTCTCCTCCCCATCGTGCTCTCTCGCTATCTCTGTCTAACTCTCTCTCAAATAAATACTCTCTCTCTCTCTCTCTCTCTCTCTCTCTCTCTCTCTCTCTCTATATATATATATATATATATATATATATATATATATATATATATATCTGTGAGCTATAGATCCTTTAGAGTAGAGTCTGGTGTTCTATTCCATCCAGTTTTTGTTCCGACAAACTTTCTTTCTATTACTTCAGAGCATGAAAGACATTCTTTTTAAGTTAATGGCTTTTGCATGCTTGCGTGATATATTTATTTATTCAGTTTTATTTAAATTCCAGTTAGCTAGGAGTGCCTGGGTGGCTCAGTCAGTTGAGCATCTGAGTCTTGATTTTAGCTCAGGCATGATCTGACAGTCATGAGATCTAGCCCACAGCCAGGCCTCCACTCAGTGGGGAGTCTGTGTGAGACTCTCCCTCTCCTTCTGCCTCTCCCACCAGCATTCTCTTTCTCTAAAATAAATAAATCTTTTAAAAAATAAATTCTAGTTAGTTAACATACAATGTAATATCACTTTCAGGTGTACGAAATAGTGATTCTTCACTTCCATACAACACCCGGTGCTCATCACAGCAACTACATGCATTAATCCTCATCACACATTTAACCCAACCCCAGCCCACCTCCCCTCCGGTAACCAGCAGTTTGTTCTCTCTAAGTTAAGAGTCTATTTCTTGGTTTGCTCATCTCTCTTTTTGCCCCCTTTGCTCATTTGTTTTTTAAATGCCACATATGAGTGATATCATATGGTATTTGTCTTTCTCTGACTTATTTTGCTTGCCTCTCCAGCTCCATCCATGTCATTGCAATAGTAAGATTTCATTCTTTTTTATGTCTGAGTAATAATCCATTGTACACATATACAACATCTTTATCCATTCATCAGTTGAGGGACACTTGGGCTGTTTACATAATTTAGCTAAAGTAGATGAGGCTGCTATTAACATCGGACTGCATGTATCCCTCTAAATTAGTATTTTTGTATTTTGGGGGTAAATACATAACTAGGAAATTGCTGGATTATAGGGGAATTTTTAACTTTCTGAGGAACCTCCATATAGTCTTCCACCTTGACTGCATCAATTTGTTTTCCCACCAACAGTGTAAGAGAGTTCCCCTTTCTCCACATCCTCACCAGCACTGGTTGTTTCATGTATTGTTGATTTGAGCCATTCAGACAGGTGTGACGTGATATCTCATTGGAGTTTTGATTTGTATTTCCCTGACGATCAGTGATGTTGAGCATCTTCTCATGTGTCTCTTGGCCATCTGGATGTCTTCTTTGGAAAAATGTCTATTCATGTCTTTACCCATCACTTAACTAGATTATTTGGTTTTGGGGTGTTGACTTTTATAAGTTCTTTATAGATTTGGATACTAACCCATTATCCAATATGTCATTTGCAAATATCTTTTCCATCCCATAGGTTGCTTTTCAGTTTGGTTGATTGTTTCCTTTGCTGTGCAGAGGCTTTTTATTTTGATGAAATCCCAATAGTTTATTTTTGCTTTTGTTTCCCTTGCCTCAGGAGAATGTCTAGAAAGATGTTGTTAAGCTGATATCAAAGAGGTTACTGCCTGTGTTTTCCTCTAGGATTTTATGTTCTCAAGTCTCACATTTAGGACTTCAATCCATTCTGAATTTATGTTTTGTGTATGGTGTAAGAGGTGGTCATTTCATTGTTCCACATGTCGTTGTCCAGTTTTTCCAACACCATTTGTTGAAGAGACTGGTTTTGTTTTGTTTTGTTTTTTTCCTTTGGATATTCTTTCCTGCTTTGTCAAAGATGAATTGACCGTATGGTTTTGGTTCATTTTGGGGTTTTCTATTCTCTTCCATTGATCTATGTGTCTGTGTTTGTGTCAGCACCATACTCTCCTGATCACTAGGCTTTGAAATATAACTTGAAGTTCAGAAGTGTGATGCCTCCAGCTGTGCTTTGCTATTACAGGTTGCTTTGGCTATTTGGGGTCTTTTGTGGTTCCAAACACATTTTAGGATGGTTTGTTCTAACTGTGTGAAAAATTCTGTTGGTATTTTGACAGGATTGTAATAAGTGTGTAGATTGCTTTGGGGAGTATAGACATTTTAACATTATGTGTTCTAGCCATGAGCATGGAATGGTTTTCCATTACTTTGTGTCATCTTCAACTTCTTTCATCAGTCTTTTATAGTTTGAAGAGTACAGATCTTTCACCCCTTTGGTTAAGTTTATTCCTAAGTATCTTATGGTTTTGGGTGCAATTGTAAATGGGATTGATTCCTTTTTCTCCTGCTTCATTACTGGTGTATAGAAATGTAACAGATTTCTTTCTTTTTTTTTTTTTTTTTAAGATTCCATTAATTTATTTGAGAGAGAGAGAGACAGAGATAGTGAGAGAGAGCATGAATGGGGAGGAGAGTGAGAAGCAGGCTCCCTGCTGAGTAGAGAGCCCAACAGAGGGTTTGATCCAGTACCCTGAGATCATGACTTGAGCCAAATGTGGATGCCCAACTGACTGAGCCACCCAGGTGTCCTGTAACAGACTTCTTTACATTAATTTTGTATCCTGTGACTTATTGGATTCATGTATCAGGTTCAACAATTTTTTGGTGGTCTTTTGGGTTTTCTACATTGAGTATCATGTCATCTGCAAATATGGAAGTTTGAATTCTTCCTTGCTGATTTGGATGCTTTTCATTTCTTTTTGTTTTCTGATTACTATGACTAGGTCTTCTAGTACTATGTTAAATAACAGTGGTGAGAGGGGACATCCTTGTCTTGTGCCTGATGTAGAGGAAACGCTCTCAGGTTTTCTCTGTTGAGGATGATATTAGCTCTGGGGCTTTCATATATGGCCTTTGTTTTCTTGATGTATATTCCCTCTATCCCTACTTTGTGGAGTGTTTTTATCATGAGAACATGTGTTGTACTTTGCCAAATGCTTTTTCTGCATCTATTGAGAGGGTCATATGGTTCTTATCCTTTATTTTATTAATGTGGTGTACCATGTTGATTGGTATGTGGATATTGAACAACCTTGCAGCCCAGGAATAAATCTCATTTGATCATAGAAAATGATCCTCCTAATGTACTGTCATATTTGATTTGCAAGTATATTATTGAGAATTTTTGCATCCATGTTCATCAGAGATTTTGGCCTATAGTTTGCTTTTTTTTTTTTTTTAAGCAAAGTCTTTGGTTTTGGTATAAGGGTAATGCTCACCTCATAGAATGAAGTTGGAAGTTTTCTTTCCATTTCTACTTTTGGAATAGTTTGAGAACAATAGGTATTAATTCTTCTTTAAATGTTTGGTAGAATTTACCTGTGAAGCCATCTGGCCCTGGACTTTGGTTTGTTGGGAGATTTTTGATTGTCGATTCAATTTCTTTCCTGTTTATCAGCCTGTTCAAGTTTTCTATTTCTTCCTGTTTCCATTTTGATAGGTTGCATACTTCTAGGTAGTTATCCATTTCTTCTGGGTTGTCCAATTTGTTGACATATCGTTTTTCATAATCTTCTCTTATAATTGTTTTATTTCTGTGGCATTGGTTGTTATTTCTCCTCTCTCATTTGTGATTTTATTTCTTTGGGTCCTTTCTTTTTTCTTTTTGATTTTTTGAAAGAACCAGCTCCTGGTTTCATTTATCTGTTTTATTGTTTTTTTAGGTTTCTATATCATTTATTTCTGCTCCTATCTTATTTCTCTTCTCCTGCTGGTTTTATGCTTTGTTTGTTGTTGTTTTTCTGGCTGTTATAAGTGTAGTTCAGTTGTTTATTTGAGATTTTTCTTGCTTATTGAGGTAGGACCATATTGCTATATACTACCCTCTTAGGACCACTTTTGCTGCATTCCAAAGTTTTTGGACTATGCTTTCATTTCCATTTGTTTACATGTATTTTTAATGTTTTTAAATATATATATATATATATATATATATATATATATATATATATATATACACATGATTTCATTTATTTATTTGACACAGAGAGAGAGAGAGACAGCAAGAGAGGGAACATAAGCAGGGGGAGTGGGAGAGGGAGAAGCAGGCTTCCTGCTGACCAGGGAGGCTAATGTGGCACTTAATCCCAGGACCTTGGAATCATGACCTGAGCCAAAGGGAGACACTTAACGACTGAGCCACCCAGGCGCCCTCCATGTATTTTTTAATTTCTTCTTTGATTTCCTTGTTGACCCATTCATTCTTTAATAGCATGTTGTTTAACCTCAATGTACTTGTGGTCTTTCCAAATTTTTTCTTGTGGCTGACTTCAAGTTTCACAGTGTTGTGATCAGAATATATGAATGGTCTGATTTCAATCTTTTTGTACTTGTGGAGGCCTGATTTGTGACCTAGTCTGTGATCTCTTCTAGAGAATTTCCCATCTACACTTGAAAAAAATGTGTACTCTGCTGCTTTAGGAATGTTCTGAATGTGTCTGTTAAGTCATACAGTCCAGTGTCTCATTCAAAGTTCTTTTTTCCTTGTTGATTTTCTGCTTAGCTGATCTGTCCATTGATGGAAGTGGGGTCTTAAAGTCCCTTACCATTATTATTCACTATTGTTAGATCTTCTTGCTGGACAGTCCCCTTTATTATGATATAGTGCCCCTTTTCATCTCTTGTTACAGTCTGGTTTAAAATCTGTTTGTCTGATGTAAGTATTGTTATTCTGGCTTTCTTTTGACATCATTTGTGTGATAAATGGTTCTCCATTCCCTCACTTTCAATCTGCAGTTGTCTTTAGGTCTAAAGTGAGTCTCTTGCAGGCAACATATTGATGCATCTTTTTTGTTTGTTTGCTTTGTTTTGTTCTGTTTTTGTTAAATCCATTCTGAAACACTGTGTCTTAATTGAAGTGTTTAATACATTTATAATCAGAGCAATTATTGATAGATATGTATTCAGTGCCATTTTGTTACTTGTTCTGTCATTGTTTCTGGAGATTTTTTCTGTTCCTTTCTTGTCTTTGTCACTTTGTGTCTCTCCTTTGTACTCAAGGGGTCCTTTTTAATATTTCTTGCAGGGCTGTTTTAGCTGTTCCTGAATCCCTTCAGTTTTGCTTGTCTGGGAAACTCTTTGTCCCTCATTGTACACTGAATAATAGCCTATTCTGATAGAGTACTCTTGGCTGGAGATTTTTCCCATTTAAAGACATAAATATATCATATCTCTCTCCATTCTGGCTTGCCAAGTTTCTGTTGAGACAGCTGCAGCTAGCTTTGTGGGTATTCCCTTGTAAGTTAAGGACTTCTTTGAGCAGATTTTAATTCTAGTCAAGCTCAAATTATCTTTCTTTTATGGATCATTATTTTGTGTTGTATCTACAAATTGATTATTAGACTCAAGGCCACATAGCTTGTCTCTCATGTTTTCCTCTAGATTTTTATTTGTTTTATGTTGTATATTTAGGCCTGTGATCCATTTTGAGTTAATTTTTATGAAATGCATAAAGTCAGTATCCAGGTCATTTTTTTTCTTTTATACCTTTGTTCTTTATTTTTATTTATTTATTATTTTTGCATATGAACATCTTTTCTGAGAACCATTTATTGAAAAGTATATCATTTCTCCATTGCATTGTCTTTATTCCTTTGTTAAAGATCTGTTAACTGTATTTGTGTGGGTCTTTCTTCTGGTCTTTCTATTCTGTTCCACTCAACTATAGGTCTTTTCTTTCACCAGTACAATGACATCTTTATGATTTTCTACATAGACAATCATGTCATGTACAAGTAAAACCAGTTTTATTTCTTCTTTTCCAATTGGTATAAGCTATATTTTATTTTACTGTTTTATTGCACAACTGGAACATCCACTGTGATAGCAAATATAATTCATAAGAAATTACATTCTTGTCTTCTTTCTGATCTTATGAGAAAAGTGTCCAGTTTCTTAGCATTAAGTATACTGTAGCTATAGTTTTTTGTTGATGTACTAAATCAACTTAAGAAAGTTCTTATTTGGGGCGCCTGAGTGGCACAGCGGTTAAGCGTCTGCCTTCGGCTCAGGGCGTGGTCCCGGCGTTCTCGGATCAAGCCCCACATCGGGCTCCTTTGCTGTGAGCCTGCTTCTTCCTCTCCCACTCCCCCTGCTTGTGTTCCCTCTCTCGCTGGCTGTCTCTATCTCTGTCGAATAAATAAATAAAATCTTTAAAAAAAAAAAAGAAAGTTCTTATTTATTCCTAGTTTGCTGAGAATTTTTATGATGGATGAATGTTGGATTTTATCAAGTGTTTTTTCTTCATAAATTGATATGATCATATGACTTTTCTTCTTTAACTGGTAATGTGGTAAATTGTACTGATTTTCAAATGTTGAACTAGCCTCACATACCCAGAATAAATTCCACTTGATTGAGGTGTATAATTTTTATACATTGTTGGATTTGATTTCCTGAGACTTGGTTAGGATTCTTGTATATATATTTCTGAGAGTTATTGGTCTGTAGTTTACTTTCTTGCAATGTTTTTGTCAGATTTTGGTATTTGAGTAATACTAAACTTATAGGTATGTTTGGAAGTGAGAACAATTATCTCTACTTCTGTGTCCTGGAAGAGAAATATGGTTTCATTTTTAACAATTATTAAAAATTGACTTAATTTATTTAATAAATAAGGGCCTATTTTGATCATTTATTTCTCCTAATTTGAGTGTGAGTGTTGATAGTTTGTATCTTTCAAGGAATGGATTTATTATTCATCAAATTTGTGGATATAGACTTGTTTACAGTAAGGTGTAATTATTCCTTTAACTCCCATGGGATCACTATGGATCATCTCTTTAATTTCTCATGAGGATTATTTGTTTCCTGAATTTCTCTCTTAATTAGCCTGGCTGATTTTATCAATTTTATTGATCTTTTCAAAGAAACATCTTTTAATTTTGTTCATTATACTTATTGTTTCCTGCTTTTAATTTTATTGATTTCAGCTCCATTTTTATTATTTCTTTTCATCTACTCACTTAGACTTAAATTAGTTTTTTCTCTAGTTTCCTGAAGTAGAATCTTAATTATTGATCTTAGATTTTTTAAATATATTAATTCAATGCTATACATTTCCCATGAAGCACTATCCTCGCATCCCCCAGATTTATATCAGTTGTGTATTCATTTTAATATGGTTCATAATACTTTTATTTCCTTTAAATTCCTTCTTTAGTCCATGTGCAATTATAAATGTATTATTTGAATTCTAGATATTTGAGGATTTTCCAGTCATCTATTCTTGATTCCAGTTGAATTCATTGTGACCTGAAAAGATTTTGTATGATTTCTTTTAAATTTCTTGGGTGTATTGATTCTGATAGAGCTATTAAATCAACTATATCCTAGGTAAGTTTCTGACTGCTTGGGTGTTTATTAGTTATTGAAATTGAAGTGTTGAACTTCCAACTATAATAACAGATTTGCCTATTTCTCCTTGTAGTTCTATCAGTTTTGCCTCATGAATTGTAAAGATCTGTTGATGGGTGAATGTGCATTTAGGGTAGTTATAGCTTCTTGAAGAACTGACCCCTTTATCCTAATGTAATTCTGTTAATTCCCATAATTTTCCTTGTTCCGAAGTCAAATTTGTCTGGAATTAATATAGCTACTTTAGCATTTCTTTGATTAGTTTTAGCATTGTCTGTCTTTCTCCATCTTTTAACTTTTAATATACCTGAGTCTTTATAATTAAAGTGGTCATTTTCAGACAACAAATATAGTTGGGTCTTGATTTTTATTCTTTCTCACAATCTATACATTTAATCAGTGTATCTAGATCATCCACATTTAAAGTGATAATTTCTGTAATTGGATTAATGTCTACCATATTCATAACTGCTTACTCTTTGTTAATTTCCTAGTTACTTTCACTTCTACTCTTTCTCTCCTTGCTTTGGCTTTAACTGAGGATTTTGAGATTCCAGTAGTCTCTTCTTTGAGCATCAATTTTGTACTTATTTTACTACCTGTAATTGTTGCCCTGGATTTTGCAATGTACTTTTTAACTTCTTCACAAAGTTTATCTTAAAATAACACAGTGCTGCTTCACATGCAGTGGAGGTACTCTGTAACAAAGTATTGGTAATTTCACCCTCATATCCCTTGTGACATTGCCATCATTTATTTAATTTATTTACATATATTACATATTTACTATAAATACCCAATATATTTTTACTATTTCTTCTTAACAAATAGTTTTTTGAGAGAAATTAAGAATAAGAGAAATAAAATATTTATCTTCATGTTTTTGTTTTTCAATGCTCTTTTTTCCCTTTATTTAGATATAAATTTCTGATATGTATCATTTTCCTTCTCCACAGGAATATTTTTAAAAATACATTTCTATCAGGACAGGTCTGCTAGATCTCAATATCAAGTTCTTCTGCCCCCTAAGGAAAAAAAATCTTTATTTCTGAAAAACAATTTTTCTGGACATAAAATTCTAAATCGATGTTTTTGTTTGTTTTGTGTTTTCCTTTAAACGCTTTAAACATTTCACTTTTCTCTCATCTTCCTTGCATGGGTTATTGACATGAGGTGTACTATGACTCTGATCCTTTTCTCTCAATTGGTAGGTTGGCATTTTACCCTTCTGGCTTTCTACAAAACTTTCCCTTTGTCTGGTTTTCTGCAGTTTGATTGTGATATGCCTATTGTTAACTTTCTTCTCCCTCTACCCCCCATACTTACTCTGCTTGGTGTCCCTTGAACTTTGTACAACTGTATTTTGATAACTGTCTAATTTTGGAAAACTCTTAACTCTTATTACTGCTACTATTTCTTCTCCATTCTCTCATTTCTGGAATTCCGGTTTTGTGTATGCTAAATTTTTGAAATTGTACCTCAGTTTTTGGATTTTTATTTTTGTTGTTTTGCTTTTACTTTTCCTCTTGAATTTCAGTTTGGAAAGCTTCTGTTAACCTATCTCCAAGCACCCTTATTCCTTCCTTGGTCATGTCCAGTTTATTTGACTCCATCAAAGGCATTCTTCCTTTCTGTTACAATGTTTTTTAAAATTTATTTATCTATATTTTATTGCACTGTTTTGAATTTTTTTAAGAGTTCACATCTTTTTGTTTAAATTAACTATATATTGTTGTATGGTGTATATTTTTTTCATTAAAGCTTTTGACATATTAATGATATTTTCAGTTACTTTTGTGATAATTCTTACACCTCTCATATCAGGTGCTTATGTTTGCTTGCTTCTTCTTGTCTTTTACCATACCTTAAAGTTTTTGTTGAAAGATGGACATGATTACCAAGTAATAAAAACTGAGGTAATTAGGCTTTAGTGTGAGGTTTTACATAAATCTAGTTAAGAGTTCAGCTGTTTTGCAATTTTTTTCTTAGTTCTTACTACCTTGTTCTTTTTTTTTTTTCTCCCCTGTTAACTTTGAACTTCTTTAAATAATTCTCCTCTGTGTGGGTCTTGTCTTATTGCCATTTCATTCATAATCCACTGTTATTATGCTGGAGTCTTGTTGGTTTGATTTGTGGTAATATGTGGGGTAAGGGAAGAATTCTGTAATATTTTGATTTAATCTCATTATTTTAATGGGTCTGTGTCTTGGCTGTGACTTTCACAAGTGTTTTAGCTTCCAATCCACAAGGATATAGAACTAAAATGGGAGAAATGCACTTTTCCCCAGTGGAATAAGTCTCTTTTTCCCAGAAAGTAGAGCTTTGTTATGAAGAAGGGACTTGGGAGTATTTCATAAGTATTATTCATCCCTTTCTTGTGACAGAATGACAATGGAATATTCATTACTTGGATTTTCACCGTGAGAATTTTTTGGGGTTCCTGGAGGTAAAAGCCATGAAAATGAGTAAAGCCCCCACAAACTTGAAATCACCATGAACTTTCTCTCAAGTTCTATCATTTTCAGCATACAGAAATTCCTCAAAATCACCACTTAAGTGTTATTATGTTACTGGGTCTGGCAGCTTTTGCTCCAGGTAAGCAGATATTGATTGAGACTCTGTATGTACCTGTCTCTTCCAGTTTTGAGCCTGAGCGTTTCCCTATGACTTCAGTTCTCTGACGATTGGAAGAAATGTTGTTGTTGTTGTTTTATTTATTTTTTTTTAATTTTCAGTTCAGATTTTTTGTTGTTGTTGTTGTTGTTGTAAGGATGGAACCAACAGCTCCCAAGCTTTTTACATGTTGGAGCTAAAACAAGAAGTCTCTTCTAGAATTTCCTTTTTTATTGAATTCAGTCATTTTGAGTAAAAGAACAATGGAATCTGACGTAAATAATGTTTATGCCAAGAATTGGGTATACTTTTTTTTCTTTTTGCTGGACATTACACTGTGGGGTTTAAGTCAATCTAGACTATAGTTGATCTAAGTTTGAGTATTGTTGCTATAGTTACCTAGCATGCAAAATAAGCCTCAAATACCTACAGAGATGGATGGCCACTGTCTTAGGCTTACTGTGAGGACTGGAATACCAGAGAGTTTATCTCAATATGCCTGTTTTCAATATGCCTAGTTCATTCTACACCTAGTCTGCATGGAGGGGTTTATCGACCTTTGGGATTCAGTAAGCATGGTTATCTTGTGACCTCAGATGTCTGAGGGGCTCAAAATCTATGACACTCTAAAAAAATCATATTCTCTGATATTTATAGCAGAATTATCTACAATAGTCAAAATATAGAAATAGCCTGAGAGTCCATCAACTGATGAATGAATAATGATTGAGCCAGAGTAATGCGTGTTAAGTATAAAAAACTGCAAGAGAATACCTTTTACTTTAATAATGAAAATAAGCTAGGGGTACCTGGGTGTTTCAGTCCGTTAAAGCATCTGCCTTCAGCTCAGGTCATGATCTCAGAGTCCTGAGATTAAGCAACACATCAACCTCCCTGCTTAGCAAGGAATCTGCTTCTTCCTCTGCTTCTCCCCCCTGCTTGTGCTCTCTCTCTCTCTCCAAAATAAATAAATAAAATCTTTTTAAAAGAACAAAATAAGCATTACTCTGACTTAATTTTGCCTAGCATAATACTCTCTAGCTCCATCCATGTCATTACAAATGGCAACATTTTATTCTTTTTTATGGCTGATAGTATTCCATTGTATATACATACCACACATTTTTTATTCATTCATCAGTTGATGGACTCTCAGGCTGTTTCTATATTTTGACTATTGTAGATAATTCTGCTATAAATATCAGAGAGTTAGTTATGCTAAGCAAAATAAGTCAGAGAAAGGCAAATACCATATGATTTCACTCATATATGGAATGTAAAAAGGAAAACAAATGAGCAATGGGAAAAAAAGAGAGAGAGGCAAATCAAGAAATAGAGATCAAACTGATGGGTACTAGAGAGGAGGTAGGTGGGAGAATGGGTTAAATAAGTGATGGGGTTAAAGGAGTGCATTTGTTGTGATGAGCACCAGGTGTTACATGGAATTGTTGAATCACTGTATTGTATGCCTGAAAGTAATATTACACTGTATGTTAACTAAGTAAATTTAAATAAAAACAAAAAAAGAACATGTATTTCTCGACTTTAAATTTAAGTAAAAATCTTTTCTGTATTTTGACTTCCATTTGTTTTTATTTTCCTTGTTTTCGCACATAATTTGAAAAACAACGTATTGTATCAATTTATACAATCTGTTTGACTACCCACACTACATGTACTAATTAGAAAATACCCTTAGTACACCTCTTCCAGCATTCCTCAATTACTCATGGAATGATTTTTGTAGTATTACATTATATTTAGTATTACATTTTCTAGTCCCTTCATAATTCTTTACTCTTTTCTTCACATTGGCAGGTTCTGGATGGTATATTTATTTACTTCAGAGAAAAATTTTATCAGCTCTTGCTTTGTCCCAGACATTGTGTTAAATGCTGTGAACATTTGGCAAAACGCCACAAAATCCTTTTTCTCAAGGGAATCTTAAATAAGAGACAAATAAATAGTTTCAAAACAAATTTAACATATGCTAAAAGTATATCCAGGGGGGTAAAGAGTCAAGAATTTTATTTCTGTTTGAGGACATAGGGACCCCTACACAGAAGAAATTATGCTTGAGTTTAGTTATGCTGGCATCTCTCAATGGTTAAATTTCCAACCTGTGCAGTTTTTATTGTATAGTACATTCAGTGACTAAACTGCAAGACACATTTGTTGGGTATTGGTCATTGGATTATTTTATGCCTAACGTTATTAATCTTTATTAAAATATCATCCTACACTTAAAGAGGGTTCATTATCCTTGTTGGATATAAATGCAAACACCTAGTTTGATAATAACCATTTCAGCTACCTGCAACACATTGGATACAGTCATGAAACAATATTTAAAAATAAAATCAATGAGCATGTAATTTCTTAGAAACTAATAATAAACAGTTATTGCTAATGAATTTTTACTTACAACTTAGTAAGTCATAATTTATGATATACCATTCTTTCAGCCATTTCTAATTTTGACCTATAGCCATGGTTTAATCCAGACTCCTTGGTTCTGCCATATTACCTAATTCGCTACAGTTGTGACAACTGTTATTTTTCACTTTATTGGGAGATCAAACAATCACTTTGAGCCAGACAGGCTGTCACTTCTCATTATTCTGGGTTAGCATGATATGCCATATAAAATTAACCAACATGTTATAGGAGTCACAATGATCATGACTAGTTTCATGGTAATAATCAATATAAACCTGTCATTTGATTCTGGAATCAATTACTGCCAAAGACATCTTAGGCCTACTGTTCCAGCAAGGGAATCTACTGAAGTATAAGGAGTCAATGTAAATAAAGAATGATAAGTCTTAAGCTCTAGAGATGTCATAGAATCCTATGGTTTATGTGCCTCAGAGTTTAAATCAGTATGACTTTAAAAGAGTAAAACTGTCAGGAATGTTCAAATTTAAGCAAGAATGATGAAAATGTGTTTGTTGCAACAATTCAGGGAAATCTAAAACTACTGTGTGGAATAAAAATAAATAATGCAATATGCTAGACCAAGCCTTTTGTTGAATAGAAGCATGTTTGTGAGAAATAGCATGTTTTGTGTTATGTGTTTGGAAGACAAAAATATTTAAAAAGAAATAGCAATAGAGCTTCTGATTTAAAATAACATAGTTGTGCTATATTGTAAATAAATGAAGCACTACAGTGAGAGAATGTTAAGTATAGATCTGTAGTCCAGTTAATGTTTTGAGATCATTTTAGAACCTGAAACCTGAAAAATAGAACCAGAAAAATAGTACAGAATTCCCATGTATCCCTTAGACAGCATTCCCCAATTATCCTAATGATAACAACTTATTGTAACCATAATACATTTATCATAACCAAGAAACTGACTTTGGTACAGTATTGTTTTGGTACAGTATTGTGCATGCATTCAAATTTTATGGGTTTTTAATGCCTTTATTTATTTTTTTAATCTAGTGTATAGTGCTATGAAATTATATCACAGGTAACCACCACCACAATCAGTACTCAGTATTGTTCTGTCGCCACAGAGAAATTTAGATTGCTTAGACTTTCCTATTATAATCCAACTCTCTCTTCAAACCTAACTCTTAACAAACATTCATCTGTTCATTACTACAGTTTTGTCATTTTAAAAATGGAATAATACAGTATGTAACCTATAGAGGTTAGCTTTTCCCACCAAACATAATGCTATTGAGATCCATTTACATTGTTGCATACATCAATAGTTTCTTTTTTCTTTTAGTCCCAAATAATGTTCTATTGTATATGTACCACTATTTTTTCATCCATTTGAATTTTCTTTTCAAATTTTTGTTTGTTAGAATTCATCTGCTATGAACATTCTTATACATAGGGGTTTTCCCCTGATTCTATGCTTCCATTTTTCTTGGAGAAATACCCAAGAGAATGATTGTTAGGTTGTATGGTAAGTGTAAAGGATATTAAATATATCAAACTGAAAGAAAGAGAAAGAAAGAAAGAAAGAAAGAAAGAAAGAAAGAAAGAAAGAAAGAAGAAAGAGAAATTACCAAACTAATTTCCAGTGTGATTATACAATTTCTCATTCACACCAAAAATATGAGAAACTAATTTGCTCCATATCTTCATAAGAACTGATATTGTTGATATTTTCTTCTTTTATCTATTTTAATAGATAGGTAGTGGTATTTAATTTTGGCTCATATTTGCATTTCCTTTATGGCCAATGATACTGAACATATTTTCATGTGCTTATATACTATCTATATATTCTGCTTGAGAAAGTGTATGCTTAAGTTGTTTGCCAATTTTAATTGTCCATTTATTTGGTTTACTTGTTTTCTTGCTGAGTTTCGAGGTTTTTTGTTTTGTTTTGGTTTGGTTTGGTTTTGGTATGGTCTGGATACAAGCCTTTTATCACATGTGAGGTTTGAAAATATTTTCTCCCAGTCTGTGCTAGTGGTTTTATTATATTAACAATTAATTTAATTACACTTGATAAAGTTAAGTTTAGCCAATATTATTTTCTTTTGGATCATACTTTAATGTTTTTGTAAGAATCTATCAAATGTTAGAGCTATCTAGATTAGATAAATACTACATACCCAGCATCTAACCTTGGGTGGATTAGTTTGTTGCATTTCTCTGAAAAATTCTATTAGTATTTTGATAGGAATTGCATTGAATCTGTAGTTTGCTGTGGGTATGTGGGGATTTTAACAACATTATTTTAATGAATGAGCACAGAATATCTTTCCATTTATTTGTGTTTTCTTCAATTTCTTTCATCAATGTCATAAAGCCTTAAAATATAACGTACCAAAACTTAAAAATGCAGCAAATGCAGTTCTAAGAAGAAAGCTCATGGAAATAAATGCTACCTCAAGAAACAAACAAACAGGGGCATCTGGGTGGCTCATTTGGTTAAGTATCTGCCTTCTGCTCAGGTCATGATCCCAAGGTTCTGGGATCAAGCCCCATGTCAGGCTCCCTGTTCATTGGGGAGTTTGCTTCTCCCTCTCCCTCTGCTTCTATCCCCCTTCATGCTTGCTCTCTCACTCTCTCCAAAATAAATAAATAAAATTTAAAGAAAGAAATAAACAAAAAAAACCTCAAACAACCTAACTTTTACCTTATAGTACTAGAAAGAAAAAAAAAAAAGAAAGAAAGAAAAAAGAAAAACAAGGTTCAGAGTTAGTAGAAGGAAGGAAATAACAAGGTTCAAAGCAGAAATAAATAAAATAGAGACTAAGAAGACTCTAGGAAAGAGCAATAAAACCCAGAGCTCATTCTTGTAAATTAAAAAAAAAGATGAATATTTAGTTAAACAAGGAAGAACTTCTTCAACAAGAAAAATAAATAAAATCATAAATGAAAGAGGAAATGTCAAAACTGATACCACAGAAATAGAAGGACCATAAGAGAGTACTATGAACAATTGCATGCCAACAAATCAGACAACCTAGAAGAAATTGATAAACTCCTAGAAACATTCAACTTTCCAATACTGAATCATGAAGAAATAGAAAATCTGAACAGACATATAAAAGTTAAGAAGATTGAATCACTGATCAAAAACTTCCCAACAAAAGTCCAGGACCAGAAACTTTACTGATGAATTGTACTAACCATTCAAAGAATAAATACCAATCCTTTCCAAACTCTTAGAAAAAAGTAGGAGAAAAAGCACTTACTTATAAACTCATTTCACAAGGCCAACATTACCTCTACCAGCAACAGACAAATGTTAAAAAAAGAAAAAAAAATACAAGCCAATATCCCTGATGAACATAGAAGAAAAAATCCTCAACAAAATTTTTGCAGACCAAGTTCAACAATACATCAAAATGATAATACACCATAATAAAGTGAGAATTATTCCAAGGAACCAAAGATGGTTCAACATCTGCAAATAAATCAATGTGATATGCCGTATTAACAAAAGGATAAAAATAATATGACTATCTTAATAGGTGCAAAAATAAAGCATTAGATAAAATTCAACATCCATTTATGATTAAAAACTCTTGACAAAGTAGCTATAAAGGGAACATACCTCAACATGATAAAGACCATATGTGATAAGCCCATACCTAATATAATACTCAGCAGTGAAAGGATGAAAGCCCTACTCTCACCACTTTTATTCAACATAGTACTGGAAATTCCAGCCAGAGCAATTAGGCAAGAAAAAGAAATAAAAGCATCCAAATTGGAAAGGAAAAAGTAAGACTGTCACTATTTGCAGATGACATGTTATTGTATGTAGAAAATTCTATGTTAAGATTCCACAAAAAAATTGTTAGAACTGACCATATACAGTAAAGTTGTAGGATACAAAGTCATACAGAAATCTGAATCATTTTTATACACAAACAATAAACTATCAGAAACATTGAGAAAACAATCCCACTTACAAGTGCATAAAAAAAGAATACAATACCTAGGAAATTTAACCAAGGAGGTGAAAGACCTATATACTGAAAACTATAAGATTTTCTATCACTGATTTTTAAGTAATTGGATTATGATATTCCTTTGTGTACTTTTTTTTTTCATTTTTCTTGTGCTTGTGATTCATTTAGCTTTTGAGTCAGTAAGTTTTTACTTTTATAAGACTTGGAAAATTTTTAATATGATTTATTTCAATACTTTTCTGCATCTCGCTCACTTTTGGTTCTATTTTCAGTTTATTTTTTTCTTCTGTGTTTCCTTTTTGGTAGTTTCTATTCAAGTGCCTTCAAGTTTATTGATAATGGTTTTTCTGCAATATTTAATCAGCATTAATCTCTCTGAAGTATTTTTCATCTTGGACATTATAATTTTCATCTTTAAAAGTTTTTTTTTATGTTTAATCATGTTTATCATGTCTCTATTTAACATGTGCAATCTTGGGGTACCTGGATGACTCAGTCAGTTAAGCAGCTGTCTCGCGATTTCAGCTCACGTCATGATCCCAGCATCCTGGGATCGAGCCGCACATCGGGCTCCTTGTGGCTTGATAGTCTTGCTTTTATGGTGCCTGATAACAGTTTTGTTGTTGTTTCTTTTTATATTTGGTTGTCATATACTGTGAATTTTGCTTTGTTGTATTGTAAATATTATTGTATTTGTTTAAGTATTTTTGAACTATGTTCTGGGACATGGTTGCTGATCCTTTAGAGTTTAGTTTAATAAAGGAAAATTAGCCCTAGACCCAACAGTCCTCTTGTCGTCCCCAAAAAGGCTCAAAAGCAAGACTCTAAAGGATCAGCAACGATGTCCCAGAACACAGTTCAAAAATATTTAAACAAATACAATAATATTCACAATACAACAAAGCAAAATTCACAGTATATGACAACTAAACATAAAAAAGAAATATATACTTTATCCAATGTTAACAAGTGTTCAGAGTTTCTACTCTGACAAGTGGGAAGAGCCCCCAGTCACTGCCTTTGGCAAATTGAAGGAGTTTTGTTTTTTATTTGTTTGTTTTTCTCTAATATTTCTGTTTGTTTGTTTTGCCTTACCCCCCCCCCACCCCCGGCCTTGGGTAGTTACTTTATATACATGAGCTGATGAGGTATTCAGCTGAATGCTAACAGGGCTCTTCAAAGTCTTCAGAGTTCTCTCTCTGTGTAGTTCTCTCCCTGCCAATACTCTGCCTTAGCCTTCATAAAAGCCCAGTCCCATTTTATAACTCATGTAGGCTGTGTTTGCACTTCCTGTGCAAGAATTAAAAACAACACTGGGTGCCTGGATGGCTCAGTCGGTTAAGCTTCTGACTCGATTTTGGCTCAGGTCATGATCTCATGTCATGAGGTCGAGCTCCACATAGGGCCCATGCTGGGCATGGAACCTGCTTAAGATTTTCTCTCTCCCTCTCCCCTCCTCACTGCTCACACACACACACACACACACACACACACACACATACACACTCTAAATAAATAATAATAATAAATAAAAGAATAAAAAACAACTTTGCAGGAAAACTACAAAAATTGTTGGACTCACTTCCTTTGTTTTTTACCTCTCAAGGATTAGAGTCCTTTTTTTATCTGATACACAATTTATTAAGACCCACTATTGCATAGATCTTATCCATGTTTTAAAAGTTTTTCAGGCTGGAAAGTCCACTGTTACTATTTAGGTTTCAGG
Organism: Ursus americanus; assembly: GCF_024610735.1. Lineage (NCBI taxonomy): Eukaryota > Metazoa > Chordata > Mammalia > Carnivora > Ursidae > Ursus > Ursus americanus. The sequence continues at coordinate 54,130,003 of NC_142144.1, read as the reverse complement.
CTGTGTTACAGCATCTTGGTCTGATGCTTCCCCTTGTTTCATTTTTCCTTTCCCTACCTTTTCTAAATTGACCTAATCCCTGTTTTGAAAACATACTTAGGCTAAATTATCTAATTCTTTTCTTGCACTAATCAAATATAAGTTTCATAATTTTATAAGCTAAGATAGTCCTGCCATGTCACTTATTCAAAGATGGGTCTGTCCCTGAATATTTCGTGTGACTTTCTTATTCAGTGTTGTTAAAGGACACTGACAATTTGTTTTGTCATGGTAAAAATTTTTCTGTGTGGCCAGATTTTTTAAAAATAGTGTACATAGATGTACATATATGTGTATGTTCATTTGTGTGTGTGTGTGTGCACATGTGTGTCCATGTCAAAATATTTGGACATCTATATTAGATGAATGTTGCGTTTTGGAAAGACTTTCTTATAATTTGATCAGATATATTACAACAAATTTATTGAAAGAGTTTCAACAGGGGCCAGCAAACTTTTTTCTAAGTGCCAGATAGTAAATATTTTAGGCTTTGAGGGTTGTATGATCTCTGCAACTACTCAACTCTCCCATCCTAGTGAGAAAGCAACCACAGATAATACAAAGAAATGGGTATGACTGTGGTACAGTATACTTTATAAAAACAAGCAATGGACCATATTTGAAATGTGGACCATAGTTTGCTAACACTTGAGTTAGAGAATGTCTTGAATATTTATAGTGGACAGAATAATTTTCATGGACCTTATAGGTCCTAAATATTTTGGAAGTTTAAATTCATATAGGTACATGATTTCTTAAAGTGCTCCTCAGGATTATTTTATTTTCTGTAGTGAGGGCAAGAAAAAAGTCATATTTGGAGCCATATTAATGACATATCTGAGACCTTTGGATAATTAGAAGGGAACTGATTCTTTTAAAGAATAAAGCCTGCTTGACAATTTTAAATTTGTTTTTTCAGCAAGTAATTTGCTATGGGTAAACCTACATATAAAATTTATTGAAACTTATTAGGGTATCTTGGATATTCCTTTAATGCCTTTAATACCCAGAATTTAAAATAGCATGTTAATTAGATATATTTTAGATTAAGCTTTTAGGAAAAAAAACTAATAAAATTTATGTGATATTTAAATTTGTGAATATCTTATTGATCAATTTACTTAATTCCTCAAACAGCAATAGTTCTTTTCATAGACTTTTTTGGGGGATTCTGTTCATTGTGGTGCTGTTTGTGGTTGAGAGAATCAATGATACTAAGACAAATATTAAAAGGCATTATTATAGTGTTCTTGAGGGAAATGGACTGACCTTTCCCCCGGAATCTACTTCCTAAGTCTGTAATGCCATCATAGGTCTGTACATGTTGCAACCTGCTAGACCTTATTACCATGGAAAAGACAAAGGAATAATAAATGTTTTAAAAGGAGCAAAGAAAAGCTGCAAATATTAATAAATTAGTATCAACCTCTAAGCCATAAAAAATACAAGGAAGTCTAACATATAATTCTTACCTTCACAGATCTTAGATTAAAATTGATGGTGCTTAGATTCTATATCACTTTATTCATATTATGTCGTAACTCTTACTGCCATATAGTGCACCACATACTGGGCTGGACATGAAGAATACAGAGACAATCATATTCCTTGCACTTCTGACAAGTGAACTGATGGTTAAAATATAGGTTATTATGTGCTACAGTAGGAAAATATTCAGAATACTATGTAAGAATAGAAAAGGGGTTAAGAATTGAGATTGAAGGATCAGAAAAATGTTGAGGGAAAGAAAATAATGTGCTATGCAAACCAAGAGAAACTTGAGGCAAGATAGAATGCACTTCATATCAAAAGGTCCAAACATGACAGTGAACATGATCCATCAGGGGTACTAAAAGTGATTGAGTATGGTTGTAGCATAGAATGTAAGAGCAGTAGTGATAGGAGGGAAACCTGGAGAAATAGAAGAAAATCTTGAATGCTTTACTTAGGATTTTAAAAGTATTCAGTAAAAATATGCAAAACCATGAATAAATTTAAATATGGAAGTGCTATGACTGGTTTTGATTTTTAGACGAATATTTTCATGGAATTTTGTAGAAGTGAGATTGAATGGTAAGGATCTTATTAGAAGAATATTTCAGCAATATAAGCAGCAAATAATAAGGGCTTGATCTAAAGCAGTGTTAGTAAGAATGATAAAATCGGGATAAGATTCCATGGACACGTAGGAGGAAAATTAAGTAGAATGTAGAGTCTATTTTAAAGTGTTATTAACAACAATAGTAATATATCTAGGCATTTTCTGTATGCTGCCCAGTGTGATAAGTATTTTATTTAATCTTCATAAAGACTGTAACAGTATGAAGCAAGTATTATGATATCATATTTATTTAAGCTTAGTATTCAAATCTGGCATGGCTGACTATAAAGTTCATACTTTTAAACACTCACTATGCAAAATGTATTTCTATATAACAAATACTTGTTTACTGTGGGCCAAGGTCTGTAATAAATGCTTTTTTAATATTAGTTCAATTTCAAATGTGTTGAGTTTGATATGCATGTGAGATAATAATAATGAAGTACTAACGAAAGTGTGTGTGTGTTGAATATATACATTTTATAGTCATCAGCCTATAGTTGTTACACAAATATTTCAAAGAGAGTGAGGAAGTGTGGAACAGAGATTATTCGTAACTTTTCTGGAGAAACTGTATAGAGAATAAGAGCTCTGAAAGAAGACAAAGAGAAGTAGAAACGTAATTTCTTGGAAGTGCTATAAGGGAAAAAAGTAATAAGTGAGATACAGAGTATAATAGTCTCACCTCTGGCAAATTTTAAGTAATACATGGGCCATATTTTCCACTGGCCTTAGCAATAAAATCAGCTATATCATTAGTAAGGTGATGCGAGCAGAAGCCTGTTTGCAGAGATTTGAAGTAGTAAGGATATCGCAGCAGTTTCACTTGGGCTGGGTCTGCAAAGACTGACAAGGGGTAAGTTAAACAAGAGATGGTCTGCTGAGTAAAATTGGATTGGAAGAGTGACAAGAATGGGATAATAGGCATAATGCAAAATACTCCAAATTTATAAGCCAAGATTCAGAGATAAAATATTTCAAATATGTTCAAAGTATAGGATTTAGCTTTCCAAAATAAGGATAAAAATTAAGCATACTTTCCCCAATGGAATATTGCAAATAATTGGTTACTTAAAGAGGCACATGTGATGAATTGTTGTGGATGTCCTTGAAATGGGTCAAAGGAGTCTCCTGAATCAAACATAGTGGGTTTTGCTCGTATTTGGAAACAGGTCACTTTCACTTTTCTAGAATTTTATTAATTGCAAAATTTAAGGATTTTTAAGGGGAGGAATACCAATATTTCTATGTATAATTGTCTATGGGTGTCTAGTGAGGAGGGGAGCTATATTTAATATTAAAAATGATAGAAATTAATTATTATATGAAGTAAGATTTAGGTAAAATATCTATAGCACCAGAAAATACCAAAACTTTCTTTCATCAACCATAGTTCCTCTGTGTTTAAATGTAATTAGAAATATGTTTCATGCACTTGGGTACAGCTAACTCCATAATTACACTCAAGTCCCCAGTGTAGGTTTTTCCTAAGAAAAAGGAAAAACTATGGGTTTTCTTTTCTACTTTTTCTACATATATATATAAAACAGGCATTAGGGAAAGAAAGACCAATAAATCACTGGAAACTGTATATCATATATATATTCAGCCAGCTGTCAGAGCCTATGCAGACGAGAACCTCAAATGAGCTGACCTACTTGTAGTTCGGTGCAGTGTTCTCTTTTCCATCTCAGTTAATTGTACCTTTAGAGACGACTCAGATTCGTTTATAAAAAAATGAAAGAAGAAAGAAAATCCTCTATTTTTTCTGAATAATTTTGATGAGCTTATATTTCTTGTGATTCTTCTTGTTTTTTTTTTTTAGTATAAACTATTTCTTTGATGAAATTTTCTTTTAAGTTTTTTTTTTTTCATTTATAACTACTGAATTTTCTGTGTCAGAAAGGAAAAGTCCTTTAAGTAGGGGAAATGACAGTTAAGTATCTGCAAAGCTTATCGATGTCATTTTGCTCCCAAGAGAGATAATTTTTTCTCATTTCCCAAATGCCTTATGTATACCAGAGAATGAGATTATACAAGCTGAAAAAATAGAAAACATGTGAGGACCAGGAAAAGGGATTTAGATTCTTTCCTATTATCACTGTCTTTTAGTCTTTATGTGTTTCCGTGTAACTATCTATAAAGTGGGTGTTAAGATTTTGCCACTCTCACTTTTGTACCAAAGAAATTAATAAACTATTTCCTCTGAAATTATTTGAGGTTTCCATAATGAATATCTTAGCTTATATACTTGAAATATATATGAAGTAATATATTAATATGAAATAGCATATATATAAAACATGTCACAGTGTCACAGTAAACTTTTTTAGGTATTCACAATAATTTTACATAGAGGTCAGTTTGTAATATGGCGAGTCTGTGCTTAACACAGTGTCATGCACAGACAGAAAATAAAGAAAAAAAGTAAGAAGTATATGAAATGACAAGTGTTAGATATATTTACTATTATCCATCAACATGTTCCTATACTTAATATTTTTAAAAATCAGTGAATATTTCTATAGTAGTTAGGAGAGAGTAAGCTATACTGAGGTAGCAAATAAAGTCTAAAATCATTACAGATTAACAATATAACCTCTTCTTGCTCCTTTATTTAAAGTCACACTCATGCTTATGTATGGTGACAGATGGTAGCTACACTTGTCCTCAGCATAGCATAACATATAGTGAACTTGAATCATTATGTTGTACACCTGAAACTAATGTAACATTGTGTCAGCTATACTCAAGTATAAGAATTTAAAACAATAAGAAGTAAAAAATAAATAAATAAAAGTCACATGCCTGTTAACCTGCCTTTCTCCTTTTTGAACCTGGCCTATTTTGTTTGTTTTTTTGTTTAAAACAAATTTTTGTTTTAAAAATTGTTTAAAACAATTTTTTTGTTTTTGATTTTTTTAAGTTTTATTTCTTTATTTTAAAGAAAGAGTGCATAAGTGGGGGGTGGTAAGGAGAGGAACAGGCAGACTCCACGTTGAACATGGAGCCTGATGGGGGGCTTGATCTCATGGCCCCCAGAGATCATTACCTGAGCCAAAATCAAAAGCTGGAGGCTCAACCAACTGAGCCACCCGGGTACCCCAAAACTGCCCTCTTTTGGACACATGGGTCTGTAACTTCTCATGAAAGGTGACAAAAAATATATGAGCTTACTAGATTAACTGAGACAAGAGATAATACACGATGTCTATCTTTCAATCTTGGGAATTAGACACGAGCCCACTGAGATGCAAAGTGGCCCAAAGCCACTCAAACTTTGCTCTATCACTAGGAAAGTGAACTCATTTGGTGATCTCATAGCATTGTTCATAATTCCTCCGAGAAATGTAGTTCTCAAAAATAAAGGTTCACAAACAGAGGTTATTTAAAACAAATTAGCAGACACAAACACAGAGAAACAACAATTGGTATTTTAATAATTTGAGACATATTAACCACTTAAAACCTGAAGCATATTTTAATTCAAACATAACCAAAAAAAATTATTCTACAAAACTTTTAGTATTCTGAGTCATGACATACCCATGTTAATAATTTGAATTTAATCCAACTGTCAAGAGTTACCTTTTCTTTTGGTAACAGTCTTTATCTTCTATTTCCTCCCTCCCTCTCTCACATTCATCCAGAGTATGTTCTGTCCTTGAGAAGCATTAGCTTGAGATTTGGAAGGGAATCAACACCATTTTATCTTTCCCATCAGCATTGACCGCAGTTACGTGGATTTCTCAGGGTCAGTCTTTTTCAGTGTCTTTTGTTGCTTTATCATGCATCCACTTTAGAGTGAGAAATAGTTTGACATGCAGAAGTTTCCTGAAAGTTCCTGATTTCTAAGCAGCAAATACTCTCTTTAAGATATTTAATTGTGATAGATGGAATAGTGACTGCTATTCCAACAACAACAAGAAAAAGAGGTCCATACCCTAATCCCTGGAACCTGTGACAAAGCAGACTCTGCAGTTGTGATTAAGACTAAGGAAATTAAGATGGGAAATATTCCTGGATTGTCCAGGAGGGCTCAATCTAACCATACTAGCCCTCGAAACCTGAGAAATGCTCCTGTCTGGGGACAGGGAGATGTGAATATGGAAGCAAAGTTAAAGATGCAACATTGACAGCTTTGAAGATGCAGAAAGGAAGCCACCAGCCTCAGGCAGCTTCAGCAAACCAACAGACTCTCCCTTAGAGTCTCCAGAAAGGAATACAGCCCTGCTGACATCTTAGCCTGAAGAGAACTATTTTGGATTTTGACTTTCAGAACTGTGAAACTACACATTTGCATTTTTAAATCATTGAATTTGTGATTTGTTTTCACAGCAATAGTACACATAAAGGTAATTTTCCACATTCTAGATAGAAATAAATATAAATTTTTAAGGAATGACAAAATTATGGATTGTTTAAATATTCACTTTAATTGTGCATAAATTTGACTCTGCATTCATATTTTAGTGGGTATTCTGATAGAAATATATTTTATAATCTCCTCATGTCTGTCAGTGCACCCGAATATGTGATTGGTAACTGGAGGTTAGTGGGAGAGGTCTTAAAAATGAAGAATAAAGGATAAATGAAAAATCTTGGAGAAAACAACACACCATCATTTTCTTTTGGCCTGCTCTACTTGTGTCAAAAGGATTCCTTCAGGGCAAGGGAGGAAAAAAAAAACACACACACACAAGATGAAATCAGAGAGGAAGACAAACGATAAGAGACTCGTTTTTTTTTAATTTTAAATTAATTTTTTTTCCATAGGAAACAAACTGAGGGTTGCTGGAGGGGCAGGGGGTTGGGGGACAGAATAACTGGGTGATGGACATTAAGGAGGGCACGTGATATAACGAGTACTGGGTGTTATATGCAACTGATGAGTCACTGAACTCTACTTCTGAAACCAATAATACGCTATATGTTAATTAACTGAATTTAAATAAATAATTTTTTTTAAAAAAGAGGACCCCTCCATCTGCGGTGGACATCCTGTCTTCTTTCTTTAGGAATTTTATGTGGATCCTCATTTCGACAAATAGTAAAAGCTAGTCTTCCACTCACCAGTTATAGTAGCAGAATGTAAGAAATCTCTGCCAATTTAGCAGCAGAATATTAAAATTGTATCATCAGTGAGGAGTTAAGATGGCAGAGGAGTAGGGGACCCCTTTTTGAGCTGGTCCCCTGAGGCGAGCTGGATAGGTACCAGGCAATCCTGAAAATCCACAGAATCAGCCTGAGACACAGGAAGAAACATCTGGATCTCTACAAATGAACATCTCCAGCACTGAGTATTGAGGTACAAAGTGGGGAGCCGTGAAACCGGGCACAGATATCGGAAGATAAATGGAAGGGGGAGGGAGCTGCTGCATTCGGCACCGAGACGTGGTAGCCACCTGCACGGGGGAGCGGGCAGACTCGCGGACAGCACCCGTTAGAGAACAGACTGAGACCGTGAGCCGGGGAATGCGCGCGACCAGATAAAACGGAGCTCTGGTATGCTCAGTGAAACCAGACTGAGACCAGAAGCACTGGAGTGCATGGGGGCAGCTGGTGGCTGGCGGTATTAAAACACAAAGTACAGAGAGAAGCCGGCCCTGGAAAGGAGGGCTGGGATGCCGGCTGTGGGGCACACACCCCGGGATGCTGCAGGGTTGAGCAGCACCAACAGAAACAGAGTTAAAGTGGCCAGAACATCAGAGGAGAGTGGTCTGTGATCCCTCTGTTCTGAGACAGAGGCTGAGATTTGGCTACTGCTGCTCTGACTCTCAGAAGAGGCACAACAAACCACTAGGGAATGCCGCCAGAGAACAAAAGCCTGGAAAGACCGGCTCAAAGTGTGCCCAACCCATCCCCCCTTCCAGGGGACATGGAGACTCACCCAAACAGGGTTGCCTGACTATTGGCACGGCAGGCCCCTCCCCCAGAAGTCAGGCTGAAAAAATCAAGAAGCCACATCTCTAAGGTCCCTATAAAACAAGTGCGCACTGCCTGGGTCCTGGTCAATAATTTGGGCTCTGGACAACCCCGCAACCTCTCCTCATCAGAATGACGAGAAAGAGAAATCCCCCCCAGCAAAGAAAAGACAATGAGTCTGTGACCTCTGCCACAGAACTAATGGATATGGATATAACCAAATTATCAGAAATGGAGTTCAGAGTAACAATGGTCAAGATGATGTGTAGACATGAAAAAAGTATTAATGAAAATGTTAATGAGAATATAAAATCTCTACGGCAGAAATGAGAGCGAATATGGCAGAAATTAAAAATTCTATGAGCCAAATGCAGTCAAAACTAGAGGCTTTGACAGCCAGGGTGAATGGGGCAGAAGAACATATCAGCAAATTGGAGGACGGGTTAGTAGAAGTTAAAGCTAAAATAGAAACTTGGTTCAAAAAAATCCAATCTCAAGAAAATAGGTTACGAGAGATTACTGACTCAATGAAACGTTCCAATGTCAGAATCATCGGCATCCCCGAGGGGGTGGAGAAAAACAGAGGTCTAGAAGAAATATTTGAACAAATTTTAGCTAAAAACTTCCCTAATATAGCAAAGGAATCAAGCATTCGTGTCCAAGAGGCAGAGAGGACCCCTCCCAAGCTCAACCACGACAAACCTACACCACGTCACGTCATAGTACAATTCGCAAATATTAGATCCAAGGATACGTGTTGAAAGCTGCCAGGACAAAGAAATTTCTCACATAACAAGGCAAAGTTATCAGAACTACGTCAGACCTGTCTACACAGACCTGGAATGAGAGAAAGGGAGGTGGGACGCATTTTTAAATCTCTTTCAGAGAAAAACAGGCAGCCAAGGATCCTTTATCCAGAAAGGCTGTCATTCAGAATTGATGGAGAGATAAAGACCTTCCAGAATCGCCAGAATTTCGTAACCACGAAAGCAGCCCTACAGGAGATATTAAGGGGGGTTCTATAAAAGTAACAAGGCCCCAAGAGTGATACAGAACAGAAAGCCACAATCGATAGAAAAAAAGACTTTACTGGCAACATGGCATCCTTAAAATCATACCTCTCGACAATCAGTCTCAATGTAAATGGCCTAAATGCTCCCATAATGCCACAGGGTTGCATATTGGATAAAAAGACATGACCCATCCATTTGCTATTACCTTGATCCCCAAACCAGGCAAAGACCCCATCAAAAGGAGAATTACAGACCAATTTCCCTAATGAATATGGATGCCGAAATTCTCAACAAGATCCTGTCTAATAGAATACAATAGTACATTAAAAGGATTATCCATCATGACCAAGTAGGATTCATCCCTGGGATGCAAGCATGGTTCAACACGTGAAAATCTATCTGTGTCATAGATTTTATCCAGAAGGAAAAAGCCAAAAATCATATGATTCTTCAATAGATGCAGAAAAAGCATTTGACAAAATACAGCATCCTTTCCTGATTAAAACCCTTCAGAGTATAGGGATAGAGGGTACATTCCTCAATCTCATAAAAGCCATCTATGAAAAGCCTAGAGCAAATATCATTCTCAATGGGGACAAGCTGGAAGCCTTTCCCTTAAGATCAGGAACATGACAAGGATGCCCACTCTCGCCACTATTATTCAACATAGTACTAGAAGTCCTTGAAACAGCAATCAGACAACAAAAAGGGATAAAAGGTATCCAAATCAGCAAAGAAGAAGTCAAACTGTCTCTCTTCGCAGATGACATGATACTCTATATGGAAAACCCAAAAAAATCCACTCCCAAACTATTAGAAGTTATAGAGCAATTCAGTAATGTGGTGGGATACAAAATCAATGCTCAGAAATCAGTTGCATTTCTATACACGAATAACGAGACTGAAGAAAGAGAAATTAGGTAATCCATCCCATTTACAATAGCACCAATAATCATCCGTTACCTTGGAATTAACTTAACCAGAGACATAAAGGATCTATATTCTAGAAACTACAAATCACTCTTGAAAGACATTGAAGAAGACACAAAAAGATGGAAAAATATTCCATGTTCATGGATCTGAAGAATATATATAGTTAAAATGTCCATGCTACCCAGAGCAATCTACATTTTCACTGCTATCCCGATCAAAATACCAATGACATTTCTCAAAAAACTGGAACAAATAGTCCTTAAATTTGTATGGAACCAGAAAAGGCCCTGAATCGCCAAGGAATTGTTGAAAAGGAAAAACAAAGCTGGGAGCATCACAATGCCATATTTCAAGCTGTACTACAAAACTGCTATCACAAAGACAGCATGGTGCTGGCATAAAAACAGACACATAGACCAATGGAACAGAGTAGAGAACCCAGAAATGGACCCTCGGCTCTTTGGGCAACTAATCTTTTTAAAGCAGGAAAAAGCATCCAGTGGAAAAAAGACGGTCTCTTCAATAAACGGTGCTGGGAAAATTGGACAGCTACATGCAAAAGAATGAAACTTGACCACTCTCTCACACCATACACCAAGATAAACTCCAAATGGATGAAAGACCTCGATGTGAGACAGGAATCCATCAAAATCCTAGAGGAGAACATAGGCAGCAACCTCTATGACATCAGCCACAGCAACCTTTTTCATGACACATCTCCAAAGGCAAGAGAAACAAAAGATAAAATGAACTTGTGGGACTTCATCAAGATAAAAAGCTTCTGCACAGCCAAGGAAAGTGTCAAAAAAACTAAGAGGCAGCCCACAGAATGGGAGAATATATTTGCAAATGATACTACAGATAAAAGACTGATATCCAAGATCTACAAAGAACTTCTCAAACTCAATACGTGAGAAACAAATAAACAAATCATAAAATGGGCAGAAGATAAGAACAGACACTTTTCCAGTGATGACATACAAATGGCTAACAGACACATGAAAAAATGTTCAAAATCATTAGCCACCAGGGAAATTCAAATCAAAACCACATTAAGATACCATCTTACACCAGTTAGAATGGCAAAAATTGACAAGGCAAGAAACAACAATTGCTGGAGAGGATGTGGAGAAAGGGGATCCCTCCTACATTGTTGGTGGGAATGCAGGTTGGTACAACCACTCTGGATAACAGTGTGGAGGTCCCTTAAAAAGTTAAAAATTGAGCTACCCTATGACCCAGCCATTGCACTACTGGGTATTTACCCCAAAGATACAGATGTAGAGAAGAGAAGGGCCATATGCACCCCAATGTTCATAGCAGCTTTGTCCACAATAGCTAAATCATGGGAGGAGCCGAGATGCCTTTCAACAGATGACTGGATTAAGAAGTTGTGATCCAGGGGCGCCTGGGTGGCTCAGTCATTAAGTGTCTGCCTTTGACTCAGGGCATGATCCCAGAGTCCTGGGATCGAGCCCCACATCAGGCTCCTCCGCTGGGAGCCTGCTTCTTTCTCTCCCACTCCCCCTGCTTGTGCTCCCTCTCTCACTGGCTGTCTCTCTCTCTGTCAAATAAATAAATAAAATCTTAAAAAAAAAAGTTATGGTCCGTATATACAATGGTATTACTCAGCTATCAAAAAAACGATTTCTCAACATTTGCTGCAAATTGGCGGCACTGGAGGAGATAATGCTAAGTGAAATAAGTCAAGCAGATATGGTTTCTCTCATCTATGGAACATAAAAACTAGGAAGATCGGTAGGAGAAGAAAGGGATAAAGAAAGGGGGGTAATCAGAAGGGGGAATGAAGCATGAGAGACTATGGACTCTGAGAAATAAACTGAGGGCTTCAGAGGGGAGGGGGTGGGGGAATGGGATAGGCTCATGATGGGTAGTAAGGAGGGCACGTATTACATGGTGCACTGGGTGTTATATCCAACTAATGAATCATCGAACTTTACATCAGAAACCAGGAATGTACTGTATGGTGACTAACATAATATAATAAAAAAACAAAAATAAAATAAAATAAAATTGTATCATCAAAATAAATCACCTTTTCCATGTAACAACTAAATAAATTGCCAGCAGGTGAATTAACATTAACTCATAGCAGACTTATTCTGGAGCATCCTTTTATATCCAGGGCACTTGAAAAGACAAGATTTTTTTTTAGTTAATGCCCAGTGTAATTAGCTTCCATTGAAATATTGATTTTACATTAAGGAAGATAAATGCTAAAGTATTGGCAGCTAAATGTTGTCTTTATGAAGACTGACATTTTACAGATAAAAAGGCATTGTGCTGTCATTGTAGTGTCACTTTTGTGCAATTATATATGTACAGTACTTTCTATATACAGCATACCTAGTATAGTGCACCTGAACTTTTAATTTCTTGGTTGAAGAGGCCAGGTCAAATCTCTACATCTTGATTAAATAAACATGTAACCCTACTTATTTATTTATCAGGGAACATCACATACTCTTTTTTTTTTTTTTTTGTCCAAGAAAATCTACTCTTAGGAAACTTACAGCACTTTCCAACTTTTCTCAAATTGAGCTCTGTCTAGTAACCAGAAGTGTATTTTTTATCTTGGCTTGATTAATAACTATGATGATATTTTTAAAAGCAAAAGATTGTGTAATCAATGAATGATAACTTTAATTCTGTTCTTTCTCTTATATGTGTGTGTATGTGCACACTGGTGAAAATACATGTGTGTGTTTTCCTTTGTGGAGAATGGTTATGAATAAAGATTTTGAGTTATTTTATTGAAATTAGATTATTATTTTCTTGGGATGTTAAGTAAATAACATAAAAATTAAGTTATTTTAAAAAGCCTGCTAACAATATAGATACTGAGTTTTATAATCAGTATTTCTTAGAAAATGTGAAGCGGAGAATAGAAATTTGCATGGTCAGAACCCTACAAGAGGTCTTTTTAATTAATATTTTATAATAGTGTTGTAATCATTTTTCTGGACCAAATTTGCCTGAGTGTTTGGACATGTTATAGAACAGTTCCCCAAATGACATCTCTAGAGTTGTCTTTGATCTTTCATTTCGTAGATCTATCTGCCTGATAGACATCTCTTCTCAGCGTATTAATGGTTTTGGCTAAATTATTTTAAGTAAAATAATAATTTTATCTAAAGCTACTATATTAGTTCCACATTCCAAAAGACTTCTTTTTTTTTTTTTTTAAGATTTTATTTATTTATGTGACAGAGAGACAGCCAGCGAGAGAGGGAACACAGCAGGGGGAGTGGGAGAGGAAGAAGCAGGCTCCCAGCAGAGGAGCCCGATGTGGGACTTGATCCCGGTACCCCGGGATCACGCCCTGAGCCGAAGGCAGACGCTTTAACAACTGTGCTACCCAGGCGCCTCCCAAAAGACTTCTTTGTTTCTGTGCTTCCCATCAAGTGAATATCAACACCAAAGAGTGGCTTCCATCTTAATGCACCCTCTATCTCACCTTTGTTCATCTCTTCAGTGTTCTTTGGAAGCCCTGCCTATTCTGTGCCAGGTTTGGGTAGGGCAAACTTTACCTGATCCTACCTTCCTAAATGCAAATGTCAGTGTTTCTCTAAGAGGTCTAGCATACTTCGTCAGTATCATGCCTTGAAGCAGGGCTTGGATATCAGCTATTTCTGAGACCTACAGAACTGTGACCCCTCTAATCCTTGGAAATCTCTCCAAGTTGCCTCTTCTCAAAGGCAATCCTTTTTTAAAACACCTAACAAATCCCCTTCACTTAGTTCAAGCTTTTTGCAAAAATCTGCTCTTTCAAGATTATTTTTGCCTACCATGCTCCCTTCTTAGGACTCATCCCAAACCCCACCACAATTCTTAAGGCAAAAAATCAAAAAGCTTTACTTAAAATGAGATAAAAAGAACTGAGAAAAAGATGAAATTTAATATCTCAAAATATATTTGGTTATAAGTGTGTGTGGTTTTGTTGTTTATTGTATATGCTTATTGTTTTGTACATTTGTATTTCCAGTTGTAGGTAGATTTGATGTAAGATGATAAGTTGGTCTTTTTTTTTTAAATAACTGCCAATATGTTTTGTTTTCTCAGAAAGTTATTTCTGATATGTGCACAAACTATTCAATAACAACAATTTCATATCAAAAGTAATATATGTTTTCGACTATAATATATAATATAGTGTGCATATATACATTTTATACACACACACACACACACACACACACACACACACACACACCAACCAACAATGGGGTGAGCCGTGTGGCGCTTAAAATTCGTTCCCGGATATTAATGGAATCCCACAGCAAGAAACACAGTAATAGAAGAAGACCTAGACTCACCCTGGCATTTCTGGGCCCCTGCGGAGCTTCCAACCCCTCTGGGTCCAGCCTCGGGCCCACAGGCCCCTTCAAAGGCTAAACACAGCCGGGACAAAGGAGCAGAATGGGCTGTTGGTGCCCGGAGTAGAGAAGCGGGTTGGGCCACTGGATGTCACCACAGTAAATCTTCCAAGGCGAGCCTGTTCTGGCCTCCTAATTGCGCAATAAAGGTCACCAACCAAAAACAAAAACAAAACAAAACAAAAGTTATATATATATATATATATATATATATATATATATATATATATATGTATATGTATATGTATATATATGTGTGTATATATATATATGTGTATATATTCAATCAGAATTTTTTTTTAAGTGGATGAGCTCTAGAAGGTCTGGGAAGATGATTTATAAGATCCATAAGCCTCTCGTTGGTATATGGTATATATAAAATTTGTATTTGAATTTTTCTAGGTCTAGTGGCCATGGTTCTAATCAGATTCTCACAGGGCTCATGATCCTCACAAAAGCTGTGACTTTCTCATGTTCCCTGGATTATATATGCCAAGGGGGTAACTATGCTACTCCTTCCAAAAGTGATGTTAGGGAGAAATATGTTTTAGATTTTCAAACATTAAATGAAATAAATGGAATGCTTTAGGAAAACAAAGATTAATTATGCAAGTACTTTGTGTTTTCCATTAAACTACTGAGAAAACTGAAAGGATTCTCATAGAACTAAAGTGTCCAGTTTGTCTGAATACCGGAAAGGCGGAGATAAAGTGGAGAGAAAGCAGTACCATAATCTTTCTCATATTTCATTTTATTTTAGGCCCCCAAATGATTTACATTCACTTTTCCATGGAATAAAATGTTTAGGTTGTTCTGAAGTCAAGTGCCAATAGTGGCATCCACTATAGATTAGATATTGCAAAGTTATCCTTTGAAATTTCTTTACACAGTTCTGTTTTTTTTAATATTTTATTTATTTTTTTAAAGTTGCCTCCCCCCCAGTGTGGGCCTGGAACTCACAACCCCAAGATCACGTCACATGCTCTACACACTGAGCTAGCCAGGGACCCTCTTTACACAGTTCTAATTGTGAGATTCAGAATTGTCACTTTAGTTGCGGGTTGCTTACACTCTCACCTCTGAGGCAAACATGTTGAAATGTAAGGAGTTAAGTATAATGTCAACGTAATAATGAGACATAAAAATATTAGCAGAAATTAAATGCTCAGACATATCCAGGTTATATTTCTGAATGTATATACATACATGCACATACTATGAGTTGTAGATAAAATGAAACATGCCTAAGTAACAGTCTTACCTGTGTGTAATTTTATTTTATATGTAATATAATTTGATTACAGATATATAGTTAAATATATTTTGGTTTTTGAAAGATGACATTTTCTTGTTAGCAATAATTGTTTTAACCAAGAAGTTTAAAAGAGATTTATAATACATATATAAAATACATGCATATTTGTAAAATATGTAAATATATATGTATATATGAAATTGACATATATATGTAACTAATATGTATGAATCATTTTTCTGCAATAACTATATGTCTATTTAAATCATTCTGCTAGGTTGATTTAGCTCTCTGCTTCATTTGATGTGTAACACTCTTCTGGAAAATGTTAGCTTCCTGCCCCAATCACCTCATAAAAATTCAGCACATTATTTTGACACTTTTGATGGTCCAAAGGGAAAAGAATAATTAGAAACATCATTATTGTTGTTGGAGATTACTTAGTTATTTGCCATAAACTGAATATCTCAAATTAATAGATATTAGTAGGGCTTTATTTTAACAAGTTATTTTTGTATGTCCTTATCCGGATAAGTATATTCTTTTTCTGACTTTTTCCTTTTCTTTCTTTCTCCATTAGTTTTTCCATTTCTTTCATTTTTTAGCATCATGAGTAAGTAGTATCTCATACAATTTAAGAACTCAAAGCATCATATTCACTTTCAAATGAATGATGTTATTGTTGACTGCAAGCAATAATCTGTAGGACTAGTCTCAATATGGAGTAGAAGCAGGCTGACTAAAGCATAGTGAGATCAGAGCTAAGGATTCTGTCAGCTGTCTGTCTAATATGCATATTCTGTCTCATATGCAAAAATCTTGTCAATATGAAAAAATTAACTCTCCTGTTTGCAGGTATGGTATCTATAGATAAGCATCTTAGTGAAAGATTTCATTTCCTTTCCACCATTTATTAACTTCCTACCTTTTACCTCCCTAAAGCAGAGCTTTATAAATCTTTAGAACCTTCAACCTCTCTGAGAACTCCCCAAATATTTAGTCTACTAGAGTTCATAACAATGGAGTGGCTAACAGTGGCTAACAGCTCTTGGTTTTGCACTGTGACTCTTCTCTTTCTCTCATCAATAAGTGAAATAATTTTTCTACAACTTGTATCTAGATTGCTCTTGTGAATTTTTTTGAACATTACAATATAGAAGTAATGTTGTGTCAATTCCAAATCAAGACATCAAGAGGTTTTGCAAATTCTATTTTGACCTTATTGGAACATAGCTACCATGTAAGGTAGTACGTGGCAAGACCTTGGAGAAGCATACTCAGGTGTCCCAGACAATAGAACCACACAACAGCCATATTGTGAAATAGTGAACTTGCCAACAGCATTGAGCCTTGCTTAACACCCTAAGGAGCAGAGACGACACAACTTGGCTGAGAAATGCCCAAATTATGAAACCACAAAATTGTGAGAAAATGAACAGAAGTTAAAGCTGCAGGTGGTTTGTTAAAAATTATATATATTTGGGGGCACCTGGGTGGCACAGCGGTTAAGCGTCTGCCTTCGGCTCAGGGCGTGATCCCGGCGTTCTGGGATCGAGCCCCACATCAGGCTCCTCCACTATGAGCCTGCTTCTTCCTCTCCCACTCCCCCTGCTTGTGTTCCCTCTCTCGCTGGCTGTCTCTATCTCTGTCAAATAAATAAATAAAAAAAAAAAATCTTAAAAAAAAAATTATATATATTTGATACAATACCTTTCACACATTCAGAGGAAAAGAAGAAATGAAAGTTCCTTTTAAAATTTGTCACATAAATATATAATTAAAAAAATCTTTATTGAGATATAAATCTCATACCATACAGTTCACCCATTTAAAGTGCATAATTAATGGTTTTCGTATATTCATGGATATGTGCAATCATTGCCACAATTTTAGAACATGCTCATCACCATAATGAGAAATCTTGTACTCTTTAGTTTAATTCCCTTATCCACCCATCCCCCCAGCCCTAAGCAACTACTAATCTACTTACTGTCTCTGTAGGTTTGTCTATTCTGGGTATTTCATATAAATAGAATCCTATAATATATATGCTTTTGTGACTGGCTTCTTTCACTTTGAATAATGTTTTCAAGGTTCATCCTTGTTATAAAAGGCATGTATCAATATCTCATTCCTTTTTATGGCCAAATAGTATTCCATAATATAGATATATCACATTTTATTTATCCAATCATCCATTGATAGACATTTGGGTTGTTTTCACATTTTGGCTATTGTGAATAGTACTGCTATAAAAATTCATGTATAAGTTTTTGTTTGAATACACCTTTCAATTATCTTGAATATATATCTAGAAGTGGAATTGCTGAGTCATCTTATGTTTAACTATTTGAGGACTGCTAAACTGTTTTCAACAGTGGCTGCACCATTTTACATTTCCACCAGCAATTTTTGAGTGTTCCAATCTCTTTACATCCTTTTTTTTATGGTTGTTGTTAATTTTATTTTTTCTTCTAAATTTTTGTTTAAATTTTAGTTCATTAATATATAGCATAATAATGGTTTCAGGAGAATGGCTGTAGCCATCAAAAAGAATGCAATCTTGCCATTTGCAGCAGTGTGGATGGAGCTAGAGTATATTATGTAAGTAAAATATATATACCGCTTCTTCATCCATTCATCAGTCAATGGACACTTGGGCTCTTTCCATAATTTGGCTATTGTTGATAATGCTGCTATAAACATCACAGTGCATATACCCTTTGTATCTGTGGTAAATACCTAGTAGTGTAATTTCTGGATTATAAGGTAGTTCTATTTTTAACTTTTTGGGGAACCTCCATACTGCTTTGCAGACTGGCTACACCAGTTTATATTCCCAAGAACAGTATAAGATTGTTTCCCTTTCTCCACATCCTCGTCAACATCTTTTGTTTCCTGTGTTGTTAATTTTAGCCATTCTGACTGTGAGGAGATATCTCATCTTGGATCAATGGAACAGAATACAGAACCCAGTAATGGACCTACAACCATGTGGTCAACTAGTCTTTGACAAAACAAGAAAAACTATCCAATGGAAAAAAGCCTCTTCAACAAATGGTGTTGGGAAAACTGGACAGCAACATGCATAAAAATGAAACTGAACAGCTTTCTTACACCATACACAAAAATAAATTCAAAATGGATGAAAGTTCTAAATGTGAGACAGGAAACCATCAAAACCCTAGAGGAAAACATAGGGAGCAACCTCTTTGACCTCAGCTGTAGCAACTTCACTAGACATGTCTCCAGAGGCAGGGGGAATAAAAGAAAAAAATGAACTATTGGGACTTCATCAAGATCAAGCTTCTGCACAGCAAAGCAAACAACAAAACTAAAAGGCGGTCTACAGAATAGGAGAAGATATTTGCAAATGAAATATCTGGTAAAGTGTTAGTATCCAAAATCTATAAAGAGCTTATCAACCTCAACACCCAAGAAACAAAGAATCCAGTTAAGAAATGGGCAGAAGACATCAACAGATTTTTTTTTCCAAAGAAAATATCCAGATGGCTAACAGACACATGAAAAGATGCTCAATATCACTCATCATCAGAGAAAAACAAATCAAAATCATGAGATACCACCTCACATCTGTCTAAATATGTAATTATCCTAATATGCTTAGAATAATCTTTCCCTTTTTATGTCATTAAATAACTGCAAACCATTAGACAGTTCACATTTAGTAGCTGCTGAATTTGCATTATTAATATTGTTGAACATTGAATCAAAATTATTACTATATAAATAAAACGCTATCTATGAACATTTTATATTTTGGATATCAATTTATTGCCTATAGTACATGTTAACTTTTCTTCATGAAGATTACTGAGAGTGGATTCACATATGGTTTATTCTCAAGGGCTATTTATATTTTTCTTATGAATTAGTATTTAATTTTTTATGTCATTTTAACATATAGGCTGTTGTATATTTTAGTAGTTATTTTATAAGTTCTTGGTCAAATATTTTGATTTTTAAAATAAACTTATTTTTAGACCAGTTCTACTTTCAGCAAAATTGAACAGAAGGTACAGAGATTTTATATATAACACATGCTTTTGAACTTGCATTTCCCACCATTTTGTTTGCTTCCAAGTTTTGGCAATTATGAATAAAGCTGCAATATACCCAAAGTAAGTTTTTCTGTGGACATATTTTTTTTTATCTTTTAGGTAAATACTAAGAGTGTAATTGATGAATAAAATAGTAGGAATATGTTTACTTTTGTAAGAAACTACCAAACTGTCTTCTATAGTGGTGATACATATTTTGCAATCCAACCAACAATAAATTGCCACCACCACCTGCTGCTCAAAAGCTTTTCAGTTTTGGTAGCATCAGTTTTTTGGATTTTAGTCTCTATAATAGGTGTGTAGTGATATTTCATTGGTATTTTAATTTGCATTTCCTTGGTGACATACAATATGGAGAATCTTTTCTTATGCTTATTTGCCATTTGTAGATCTTATATGGTAAGGTGTCTGTTCACATATTTGCCCATTTTTTAATTGGATTCTTTGTTTTCTTATTGTTGAGTTTGAAGTATTTTTGTATATTTTGGATAATAGTCTTTTATTAGATATGTCTTTTGTAAATATACTCCCCCAGTCTGTGACTTGTGTTCTCATTCTCTTGACATTGTCTATCGCAAAGCAGAAATTTTTGGTTTAATGAAGTCCACCTTAGCAAGTGGACTTCATTCTTTAATGGATTGTGTCTTTGATATCATATCTAAAGGGTTATCACCAAACCCAAAATCAACTAGAATTTCTTCTATGTTATCTTATAGGAGTTTCATAGTTTTATGTTCACATGGAGGTCTGTAATCTATTTTGAATTATTATTATTTTTTGTATAAGGTCTATATCTAGATGCAGGTATTTGAATGTGGATGTCCAGTTGTTCCAGCAAAATTTATTGAAAAGACTACTTGTTCTATATTGTATTGTCTTTGCTTCTTGGTCAAAGATCAGTTAAGTATATTTATGAGGGTTGATTTCTGGGCTCTTATTCTCTTCCATTGATTTTTGTCCATTCTTTTGCCAATAACACACTGTCTTGATTATTGTAGCTTTATAATAAGTCTTGAAGTCAGTAAGTGTCAGTCCTCTGACTTTGCTCTTCTCCTTCAGTATTATGTTGGCTGTTTCAGTCCTTTGCCTCTCCATTTAAACTTCAGAATTAATCGGGCAATATTCACAAATTGCTAAGATTTTGAATAAAATTTCACCAAATCTGTAGGTCAAATTGAGAAGGACTGACATCCTGACAATATTGCCATTCTATTTATACACATGGAATATCCCCACATATATGTATTTCTCATTTGAGTTCTTTCATCAGTGTATTGTAGTTTTCTTCATATAGATTTTGGACATTGTTAGATTTATACAAAGTATTTCACTTTGCGGGTATTAATGTAAAAGGTGGGGTTTTAATTTCAATTTCACCTGTTTATTGATGATATATGGGAAAGGTATTGACTTTGATAATTAAACTCACATCGTACAACCTTATTGTAATCACTTCTGAGTTACAGGAATTTTTTGTTAATTTTTATGGATTTTTCTACATAGACCATCATGTCATCTGCAAAGACAATTTGATACATTACTATCGAAGCAAGATACTTTTTATTTCTTTTTTTATTGCATTACCTAGGCTATCCATTACAATATTTAAATAGAGTATGAGAGAAGATATTCTTGTTTGCAATTGCTCTTACTAGAAAGTTTCAAGTTTCTTACCATTAGGTAGAGTGTAAGCTATAGAAATTTTAAAGATATTCTTTATGACATTGAGCAAGTTTCCCTCTAATCTTATTTTACTGGAAGTTTTTATTATGAATGAATATTTGATTTTATCAAATGCTTTTCCTGAGTATACCATTGCAATATGTGATTTTTCCTTTTCAGTCTATGTTATAGATGACATTGTTTTTCAAATGTTGAAATTGCTTTGCATACCTAGGACAAATTCCATTTGGTTGTGGTATATAATTCTTTTTATGCATTGTTGGATTTTTGGTTAATATCTTGTTGAGAATTTTTGCCCATGAGAGCTATTAGCCTGTAGTCCTTTTCTTGAAATGTCTTCATCTGATTTTGGTATGAGAGTAATGTTGGTCTTACAGAATGAGTTAGGAAATATTTCTTCTCTTTCTACCTTCTGAAATAGATTGTAGAAATTGATAAAATTTCTTCCTTAAGTGTTTGGTAAAATTTATCAATACATCAATCTTAGTTTGTTGCCTCATTTCTTGGAAGATTATTAATTAACGATTCAATTTCTTTAATAGATATAGACCTATTATGATTATTGATTTCTTCTTGAGTTAGTTTTAGAAAATTTTGTATTTCAAAGAATTGTCCCAATACACCTAGGTTATAAAATTTGTAGCCAAGGAGATGTTCATAGCATTATTTATATTGTGTGTGTGTGTGTGTGTGTGTGTGTGTGTGTGTTTGTGTGTGTGTGTGTGTGTATTTGGTCCAAGGAATATTTACTGTGATATCCCCTCTTTTATTTCTGGCATTAGTAAATTATTATTTTATTTTATTTTAATCCCAGTACAGTTAACATACATTGCTATATTAGTTTCAGGTGTATGATATAGGGATTCACCAATTCTATTCATCATCTGGTATGCATCAGAACAAGTGCACTGTTTAACCCTCTCACCTATTACACCCTTACCTCTACCAATCTACCCTCTGGTAATAATCACTTTATTCTCTATAATTAAGAGTCTCTTTCTTGGCTTGTCTCCCTCTCTCTTTCTCTCTCTCTCTCTCTTTTTTATCATTTCCTCATTTGCTTTGATTTTTAAATTCCATGTATGAGTGAAATCATATGCTATTTGTCTTTTTTTGACTGACTTATTTTGCTTAGAATTATACTCTCTAGCTCCATCAATGTTATTGCAAAGGCAATCATTCTTTTTTATAGCTGAATAATATTCCATTGTATATATACAGTACATCTTCTTTATCCATTCATCAGTTGATGGAAAGTTTGGCTGCTTCCATAATTTGTCTATTGTAAATAATGCTGCAATAAATATAGGGGTGCATATATCCCCTGTATTAGTGCTTTTTTATTTTTGTAGTAAATACCCAGTATCAGGATTGCTGAATCATAGTGTAGTTCTATTTTTAACTTTTTGAGGAAACTTCATACTGTTTTGCACGATGGCTACACCAATTTGTATTTGCACCAACAGTGCAGGAGTGTTCCTTTTTCTCCACATCCTTGCCAACTCTTGTTTCCTCTGTTTTTGATTTTAGCCATTCTGACAAGTGTGAAGTGATATTTCATTGTAGGTTTGATTTGCATTTCCCTATGGTGAGTGATGTTGAACCTTTTTTCATGTGTCTGTTGGCCATCTGTATGTCTTCTTTGGAGAAATGTCTGTTCATGTCTTCTGCCCATTTTTAATTTGATTATTTGTTTTGGGGTATTGAGTTGTATCAGTGCCTTATATATTTTGGATACTGACCCTTTATCAGAGATGTCATCTGCAAATATCTTCTCTCATTCAGTAGGTTGCCATTCAGTTTAGTGGACTATTTCCCTTGCTGTGCAGAAGCTTTTAATTTTGATGAAATCCCAATGGTTTATTTTTGCTTTTCTTGCCCTTGCCTCAAGAGATGAATCTAGAAGGAAGTTGCTATGACCAATGTCCAAGAGGTCACTGCCTGTATTCTCATCTAGGATTTTCATGAATTTAGGATTCACATTTAGGGCACCTGGATGGCTTAGTCAGTTAAGCGATTGCCTTCAGCTCAGGCCATGATCCTGGAGTCCCAGAATCAAGTCTGGCATCCAGCTCCCTGCTCAGTGGGTAGTCTGCTTCTCCCTCTGACTCTCCCCCCTCTCATGCTCTCTCTCACACACTCTTTTTCTCGCAAATAAATAAATAAAATCTTTTAAAAAAGACTCACATTTAGATCTTTAACCCATTTTCAATTTATTTTTGTGTATGATGTAAGTAAGTGATCCAATTTCCTTCTTAGGCAGGTTGCTGTCCAGTTGTCCCAACACCATTTGTTAAATAGATATTCTTTTTCCCATTGGATATTCTTTCCTGCCTTGTTGAAGATTCATTGACCATAATAATTGTGGTTTATGTCTAAAATTGAGGGACTTTCTATTCTATTGATCTATGTCTCTGTTTTTTTTTTGTTGTTTTTGTTGGTGGTGGTGGTTTGTTTTTGTTTTTGTTTGTGTGTGTGTGTGCGTGTGTGTGTGTGCCAGTAGTGTACTGTTTTGATTACTGTAGCATTGTTATATAAGTTGAAGACCAGAATTTTGGTGCCTCCAGCTTTGGTTTTGTTTTTCAAGATTACTTTGGCTATTCAGGGACTTTTGTGGTTCCATACAAATTTTATGATTATTTGTTCTGGTTTCCTGAAAAATGCTATTGGTATTTTAATGGGGATTGCATGAAATATGTAGATTGTTTTGGGTAGTATAGACATTTTAACATTTTTTTCTTCTAATCCATGAACACAGAATGTCTTTCCATTTCTTTGTGTCATCTTCAATTTCTTTCATCAGTGTTTAATAGTGTTCAGAGTACAGGTTTTCACCTGTTAGCTTAGGTTTATTCCTAGTTGTCTCATTATTTTTGATCCAATTAGAAATGAGATTGTTTTCTTAATTTTCATTTCTGCTGCTTCATTATTGCTGTATAGAAATGCAACAGATTTTTGTACATTGATTTTTGTCCCTGTGAGTACTGAATTCGTTTATCAGTTCTAGCAGTTTTGGGGTAGAATCTTCAGGGTTTTCTTTATATAATATCATATAATCTGCTAATAGTTAAAGCTTTATTTTTTCCTTACCAATTTGGATTCTTCTTATTGCTTTTTGTTGTCTGATTGGTCTGGCTTGGACTTCCAGTACTATTTTGAGTAAAAGCAGTGAGAGTGAAAACCTTCTCTTATTCCTTACCTGCTGGCTTTAGTTTTGTTGTTTCTTTTGTATCTCCTTTAAGTGTAAGCTTAGGTTATTTATTTGAGATTTTTCTTCTTTTTTAAGATAGGCCTGTATTGCTATAAAGTCCCTCTTAAAACCACTTTTGCTGCATCCTGGAGGTTTTGGGCCATTGCATTTTCATTTTCATTTGTTTTCATATTTTTTTTATTACTTCCTTGATTTCCTGGTTGACCCTTTCATACTTAGTAGCATGTATTTAACCTTCATATATTTGTAGTCTTTCCATTTTTTTTTCTTGTGGTTGACTCTAGTTTCATAGTGCTGTGGTCAAAAATATGCATGCTATGAATTCAATAATTTTCAGTTTGTTGAGTTTTGTTTTGTGGGTTAGTATGCAATCTATTCTGAAGAATGTCCCATGTGTACTTGAAAAGAATGTGTATTCTGCTGTTTTAGGATGGAATGTTCTGAATGTATCTGTTAAGTTCATCTGGTCCACTGTGTCATTCAAAGCCATTGTTTTGTTGTTGATGTTCTGTTTAGATGATCTGTCTATTGTTGTGAGTGGGATGTTAAAGTCCCCTATTATTATTGTATTATTATTAATTGTTCCTTTATGTTTGCTATTAACTATTTTATGTATTTATGTGTTCCTATGTTGGGTGCATAAATATTTATAATTGTTATAACTACTTGTTGGATTGTCCCCTTTATTGTTCTATAGTGTCCTTCTTTGTGTCTTGTTACAGTCTTTGTTTTAAAGTATATTTTGTCCAATATAAGTCTTCCTACTCTGGCTTTCTTTTGACATCTATTTGCATGACAAACATTTCTCCATTCTCTCTCACTATCAAACTGCACGTGTCGTTAGGTCTGAAATGGGTCTCTAAAATAAAATAGAATAGAATAGAATAGAATAGAATAGAATAGAATAGAATGGAATAAAATAAAATAAAATAAAATAAAATAAAATAAATAAAATAAAATAAAATAAGTCATGTAGGCAACATATAGATGGGTCTTGTTTTTTTGTTTTGTTTTGTTTTGTTTTTTGTTTTTAATCCACTCTGTCACCCTATGTCTTTTGATTGGAGCATTTAGTCCATTTTTATGCAAAGTAATTATTGATAGATTTGTTTTTATTGCCATTTTATTACTTGCTCTGTGGTTGTTTTTCCCGAAGATTTTCTCTGATGCTTTCCTTGTCTCTTTCATGTTTTGCTAATTTTCTTCAGGGTTATATTTGTATTTCTTTCTCTTAATTCATTGTGTATTTGTAGTGGTTTTTGATTGGGTTTATATACAACCTCTTCTGAATATAACAGTCTATATTAAGTTGATGGTCTTAAGTTTAAACCCATTCTTTTCTTGACTCCTCCCATATTTTAAGTATATGTTACTATATTTTATATCCTTTTTTTGGTGAATTCCTTGACTGATTTTTTTTATAAATACTCATTTTTACTATTTTTGTGTTTCCTACCTCCATACTGTTACTTTTAGTGTCCACTTTCCACTCCACAAGTCCATTTTAATATTTCTTGCAAAACTGGTTTAGAGGTCATGAGGTCCTTTAGTTTTTGTTTATCTTTATCTCTCTTTCTATTCTGAACGATAGCTTGCTGGATAGACTCTTCATGGCTACAGATTTTCTCCATTCAATGGTTTGAAGATATCATACCAGTCCCTTCTTGGTTGCAAAGGTTTGTTGAAAAATCTCCTGCTAGTCTTATGGGGTTTCCCTTGTAAATTAAAAATTTCTTTTGTCTTGCTGCTTTTAAAAGTTTTTCTTTGTCACTGTATTTTGCAAATTTAATTACAATGCGTTTTAGTGACTGTCTGCTTTTCTTGATTCTATTGGAGGTTCTCATGCCTCCTGGATCGGGATATCTGTGTCCTTTTGTATGTTAGAGAATTTTTCAGCTATTATTTATTCAAATAAATTTTATGGCCTCTTTCTCTCTCTTCTTCTGGGATCCCTATAATATGAATGTTATTATTAATGAGCCACCAGGTTCCCTATGTGTATTCTCGTTTTGCATAATTCTTTCTTTTGTTAAACTTGATTACTTTTTATTACTCTGTCTTCTGGATCACTAATTGATTCCTTTGCTTCTTTATCCTGTTGTTTATTCCATCAAGTGTGTTTCTCATTTCATTTTTTTGTGCCCTTTATCTCTACTATGTTATTCCTTTTCTCTATGTTGTGGGTCTTACTTATGCCTTCCACTTTTTTCTCAAGTACAGTGAGTATCCTTATGATCATTGCTTTAAATTCTCTATCAGGCATGTTACTTATATATGTTTTGCTTTGGTCTCTGGCTGTGACTTTGTCTTATTTCTTCATTAGGAATAAATTTCTCTATCTCCTCGTTTTGTCTTTCTCTCTGTGTCCGTTTCTGTGTGTTAAAAAAGATAGCTGTGTTGGGGTGCCTGGGTGGCTCAGACAGTTAAGCGTCTGCCTTTGGCTCAGGTCATGATCCCAGGGTCCTGGGATCGAGCCCCACTTCCAGCTCCCTACTCAGCAGGGAGTCTGCTTCTCCCTCTCCCTCTGCCTGCTGCTTCCCCGGCTTGTGCTCTCTCTCTCTCTCTCTGTGTCAAATAAATAAATTTAAAAATCTTAAAAAAAAAAAAAGGAAGAAAGAAAGACAGCTGTGTCTTCTGCTCTTGAAAGTAGTAAGTTCATAAAGAAGAGGTCCTGGAGTGGCCTGCAGTTCAGTGTCCACTATACAGCAGAACCTGGCTCTTCAGGAGAGTAGCCTGCGTGTCTTAGTCTGTTCTTTTGTCTGAGTCAGTTCTTTTGTTTGAGTCAGTTTTCCTTTCACTGCAGTAATCTACACTGACTCTCTTCCTGTTGTGGGCTGTGCTTGCTCTCTGTGGTGTTAGTGGGACCCAAGCAGGCAAGCTCTGGGGCTGGGGGGACATGTCCAGCAGGGAACTTGGGAGAAGGCAGGTGTGAGGAAAATTTGTGCTGGGCTACTAGTACTGTGCAGGATCCCCTGAAATGCTAGTGGATGAGGACTGTGCAAGAGTGGCTGAGGGCACAAGGCTGGGCAGTGTGTGATGATGGTTGAAGGTGCATGGCTGCCAGGTGTGGTATGATGCAGCAGGTGTTGGGCATGGTGTGCAAAGTAGGCTGGGAGTATAGGACTGGGTGCCGTGCTTAGCCTGTGGCTATTGGTGTGTGGTTGCACATGGTGTGTAAGGGGGAGTGGGGGCCTATGACTGGGCACACTGCATGATAGCATCTGTGGGTACCTGGCTTGTCAGGTGAACTAAGATGCCTGGGGTCGAGGCTGAATGCAGCATGATACTGCTGCTGTGGGCAAGCAACAGTTTGTGGTGCACAGATATGCCTGATGGTGCCCAGCTGGGGAGGTCCCCTGAGAGCAAGCAAAGGTGGTCAGGGGAGTGTGGAATAGCACGGGGGGGGGGGGGAGGAACAGGTGGGCATTAGTTGGCAGATGTATGGAGTGTGCAGTGGTATCCTTGCACCCAGTTTTTCCCCAGGGTGTCCACCTAGTTTTAATAAAATTTACCCTGGATCAGAGCCAAGGCTAGCAGGCTTGGAGTGGATGAGTCTTCAAAAGAACTTGTGAGCTTGGTGCACTGCTAGCAGGTTAGGTAGCAAGTGTCTGTGCACCACTGCCTCCTGCACGTGTCCTTGTGTTTATGTTGGGGGATGGGGGAGGAAAATGGTACCTTCCAGCTCCCTCATTTTCAGAGAAATCACTTAACATGCTCCAAAATCAGAATGAAGAGATCTATCTCCTGTTTTCCCCTGGTGTTGTGTAAACTGTCATTTTCTATTGCCTCTCCACACAGGCTGCTGTCTCTTTAAGGGCAAGACCTAGCTATCACTCACCCTCCTGGTTTGCCCAGAGATATGTCACTTGCATTTGAAGCTCCAGGCTCTAAGTCCCACTGATTATACACAATTCATGGAATTCAGCCCCTCTGGTTTTTAAAGTCAAATGTTATGGTGATTACTCTTTACCATGTGAGCTCCCTGGTGTGAGAGCCCATTTTTGGGCCTTCCCTGTGTGCATAGCCTGGTCCCTCCTGCAAACAGCCTCCCTCTGCCTGTCTGACCTGCCTAAAATTTCAGATGCAACTTCTTCCATATATTTTTTTGGGAAGTTTGTTCTGCCAATCTTAGGTTTGCTCTCTGGTTTATTGACTTGGATATAGATGGTATCTAGTTGAAAATGGGGACAAGGTGAGATCAGGGTCCTGCTATTATTGCTCCATCTTCCCAAGTTCCTTTGGTCCTCTGTTTGTACTTAATTCGATTCTTTTTGTTGGTGTTGATGTTGTGTTTTTTGTTTTGGTTTGGTTTGGTTTGGTTTGGTTTGGTTTTTAGAGAGAGTGCCTTCAAGCGAGGGGTAGGGAGGGGCAGAGGGAGAGAGGCATAGAGAATCTCAAGCATGGAGCCTGATGTGGGGCTTGATCTTATGACCCTGAGGCCATGACCCGATCTGAAATTAAGAATCAGTTAACTGACTGAGCCACCTAGGCACCTCATTGTTGGTGTTGATTTGTGTAAGTTCTTCATATGTTTTGGATAAATTTTATCAGATATATCATTTGCAAATATCTGATCCCATTCAGTAGGTTGCCTTTTCTTTTTTTTTTTTTTTTTGATTTTTTTTTTTTGCTCTGCAAAAAGATAGTTCCAATAATTTATTTTTTGCTTTTGTTTTCCTTGCCTGAGGAGACATCTAGAAAATTTTTTTACTACATCTTATGTCAAAGAGATTATATTGCCTGTATTTTTTTCTGGGAGCTTTATGGTTTTAGGTCTCACAATTACATCTTTAATGCATTTTAAGTTTACTTTTGTGTATGGTATAAGAAAGTGTTCCAGTTTCATTCTTTTGCATGTGTTCCAGCACTATTTATTGAAGAGATTATGTTTTGGGTGCCTGGGTGGTTGTCAGTTAAGTGTCTGCCTTTGGCTCAAGTCATGATCCCAGAGTCCTGGGATCAAGTCCTGTGCCAGGCTCCCTGTTCTGCAGGGAGTCTGCTTCTCTCTCTGCCCCTCCTCACACTCATTCCCTCATTCTCTCTCTCTCAATAAATAAATAAAATCTTTAAAAAAATGAAATAAATGAAGAGATGATTTTTTCCACATTGTATATTATTGCCTCCTGTGTTGTACACCAAATTGACCATAAACACATGGATTTATTTATGGGCTATCTATTCTGTTCTGTTCTATTCATCTATGTGTCTGTTTTTGTACCAGTAAGCTACTGTTTGGGTTATTAAAGCTTTGTTGTGTATCTTGAAATCTGTGATTGTGATACCTCCAGCTTTAGATTGGAATATATTTCCATTTCTTTGTGTCATCTTCAATTTCCTTCATCAAATTTTATAGTTTTTAGATTATAGGTCTTTCAGCTCCTTGGTTGAGTTTATTCCCAGGCATTTTTTTCTCTTTGGTGCAATTGTAAGTGGGATTATTTTCTTAATTTCTCTTTCTACTACTTTGTTATTAGTGTATAGAACTGTGATAGATTTCTGTATATTAATTTTGTATTTTGTAAGTTTACTGAAATCATTTATACTTGGTATAGTTTTTGGTGGAATCTTTAGGGTTTTCTATATATAGAATCATGTCATTCTGCAAACGGTGAGTTTTACTTCTTCCTTACCAATCTGGATGTCTTTTATTTCTTGTCTGATTGCTGTCCACCAGGACTAGAAGTCCAGCAGGACTTCTAGTAGTATATTGAATAAAAGTTGTGCAAGTGGACATCCTTGTCTTCTTCCTGATCTTGGAGTAAAAGCTCTCAGTTTTTCACCATTCAGTATGATGTTAGCTGTGGGTTTTTCATATATGTCCTTTATTGTGTTGAGGTATATTCCCTCCAAACCCACTTTGCTGAGTGTTGTTATCATGAATGGATGCTATATTTTGTCAACTGCTTTTTCTGCATCCCTTGAGATGACCATGTGGCTTTTATCCTTTCTCTTGTTTGCATGATAATGTATCACTTTGATTAACTTGTGAATATTTTTCTTTAAGATTTTATTTATTTATTTGACAGAGAGAGACAGCCAGTGAGAGAGGGAACACAAGTGGGGGAGTGGGAGAGGAAGAAGCAGGCTCCCAGTGGAGGAGCCCGTTTTGGGGCTCGATCCCAGAGCACCGGGATCACGCCCTGAGCCGAAGGCCGATGCTTAATGACTGCGCCACCCAGGCGCCCCTAACTTGTGAATATTGAACTACCCTTTCATCTCTGGAATAAATCCTACCTGATTATGGTGAATTATTCTCTTGACTATTTTTTTTAGAGAAAAATTAAAATTTTGAAATGTCTTCACCCTCCAACACTTCCCCACAGTTTCACCTGAAAGTAGAAGGAAATTACATTAGGTTTATACATTAATTTATAAAATAAAAAAATAATAAAATCAGAGACATTATATATTTTAAATAAAAATTCATTTTTTGTATCTTGTAGTAAATTTCTATCATAAATAATATCCATACTTCTTATTTCTAGTAAGTGTTTTAATTATTGAATGCATGCATATCCTTATATGTCTTTGTATATTAGATTAAATAATCAGATCATTGTTCATAAAGGTAAAAACCTCTGCCATTCTAGCACCTTTAAGGTTTTGATATGCATGCTTTTTTTCTTTTCTATTGTTGGCAAAAGATGGGTTTGGTTTAAAATGTTTTTTGCAATAAAATTAATTATAACTCCAAGTTTACATGTGATTTTCTGTTTTAAAATAAGGAATTAATTATATATGAAACATTTTTCTGTATTTTTTGAAATGATGATATTTTTCTTATTTTGACCCTCTGATATGCATAAAAGCACATTATTTTACAAAAGAAGTTATTTTTATATGACTATTTTAAAGTCTAAATGAACATGATTAATAGAATATACTCTTTGGGACATACTCTTTATACTCTTGTGTTTCTTGCTGAAGTTTTTCTGATAGAATTTTACCAATGATTTTTACTTTCAATATACCTTTATGAGACAGTTCATGTATAATTCTAGCCTACTTATTGCAGAGACTGCTAAATGCTCAACAAAATCTGTTCCTCTTCTTGTGCGTACATCTTCACCGTATTTCTTCCTTGAAGTTCAGTGTTTCCATGTATCTGAGTTGTATCTGCTAGAATTTCAGGATGCCATGTAAGCCATTTAATGACACAGACTTTTATAAATTGGCTATGTCTCCTCCACACTCACTTTGTCTTTCTTCCAGCTGGATGCAGATGATGATGGGTAATGATCCAAAATATGGAAGGCACCCAGGTCCTTTGGTTCTTTTAGAGGAGGAGCGTCTGCTGACAAGAAATATATGTATTTGACTCTTAGCTAAATAATATTTACATTTGTTTTATCTTTCAGTCATTCAACATCTTTGGGGATAATTTTAATTATAGCATGATATATCCTAACAAATATATATATATCATATTTTATAATTAAGATTAAATAAGTTTTACACAGTTTTTATATATTTTCTTATGTTTAAACAGTATAAGTATCAGTTCACTTGAGAGAGTGAACAAATTTAATCCTCAAATATGAGTCAATCAGCTAATTAAAAGATAGTCTTTAATAAATTTTAAGTATATAGGTAAAAGAAAAGTTATTACTTTAGAAGCTGGTGGAGGAATTTCTTTTAATGGAAGAAAAAGATCTTTTATAGCAAAATAATTCATGGGATATTTTAGATTGAAAGATAAACTCCATGATATGGTTAGAGAATATTACAAGCTGATATATTTACAAAATCCTAGAAAGCAATCAGAGATACAGTAAGGGCGAGTAAGCTTATGCCAAACTGGAACAATATACACCTTTTACAAATGGAACAACCAGTAACTTATTCCAGAATTATTTGCATATGAATGGAGGATGAGAATCTCTACACATTGCATTTTGTGGTCTAGAACAGTACAGCCCGTTAAAAATATGTGAATCATAAATGTGACTCACATGTATAATACATGTTTTTTTTTTAAGATTTTATTTATTATGTATATAGAAAGCACAAGCATGAGTGGGGGCAGAGGGAGAGGGAGAAGCAGACTCTCCGCTGAGTAGGGAGCCAAAGATCATGACCTGAGCCAAAGGCAGATGCTTAACCAACTGAGCCCCAGGTGAAAATGAGTTTATAAAAAATGTAACACTGCTCAAAATACCATTTATATATACAAGAAATATAAAATATGAAGGATATATCTTGATTGTTGTTCACAGTCTCCAAAATCTGATGTGTAACACTCAGCACATCTCAATTCAAACTAGCCAAAGTTCATGTATTCAGTTGCCACATGTGGCTGAAGCAGCCATTAGGCTGTTGTATTGGACTGGAAAATTCTGGAGGTAGGCATATAATATTAAGACTTTTTCACTATGAGAATTTGAAAAATTTGGATTCAACAAAGCTGAATTTTAAAAAGAATGAAAAAGGAGTGCTTGGGTGGTTCAGTCAGATAAGCATCTGCCTTCAGCTCAGGTCATGATCCCAGGGTCCTGGGATTGAGCCTCACATTGGGCTCCCTTCTCAGTGGGGAGTCTGCTTCTCCCTCTCCCTCTGCCCCTCCCCCCTGCTGGTGTGCTCTCTCTCTCTCTCTCTCTCGTGCGATCTCTCTCAAATAAATAAAATCTTAAAAAATGAAAAAAGAATGAGAAAGGGAGCCAAGGGAAGCAAGAGGCAAACAAGAACATTGTTCTGTTTTGTTTTTTTCCCCCAAGGAAAAACAAGTAACAAAAAGTAACTAGTTAAGTGAGACCAGGACTGTAAGTTTTCAGAGAATTTTATCATATGAAGATATGTGACAGTATATGTAGGCAACTATCGCAAGTATTTGGCTGAGAGAGTTGTATGGAATTATTTATTTTTGTATGATTTGTTCATGTGAGAATACACTTGAATGTCAAGATTCCATGGGGAAGGAGATCCTGAAGATGCAGAAGAGAGAAAATAGCATTTGTTGGAGCAGGTCCACGTGTGGCTGGATTTCAGTTATGGTCTCTTCCCAGGTGAAACATTTACCATTTTAAGGGGCAATGAAGAAAAAAAAAAAAGGATATACAAAAGCAGTAGGTTTATAATTTTGTTGTTTGGAAGATAAATGATTTTCCAGTATAATGGTTTCTGTTTTTTCTAAGACTTATAAATTAAGCCAGGGAGATTGAGGAGATAAGAAAATGGAATCAGAAATATGCTGCATGGAGCAGAGCTGAGATGACAAGGGGAAGATTAAGCTGATGTTACTAGATGATAATAGCAGTGTTGAAGGTCCAGCTGAGGCATGAGATCATGAGTTTATAATTGTATATATATACTCAGTTTTGAATTTTTTTTTTTGTAATACTAAAGTACATGTTAGGAACATAAAAATGTTAGGAACTTTTATAATTATAAAAACTTTCTTGTAAATTTATACTTATTACCAATATTGGCTACTAGTTTGTCTTGAGTTTGTGATATTTTGGGATTCAAAAATTATAAAATGTATCTATCTTTTTCATCATGCTTCTGGTTTTGTGTACAATAAGTAACCTGTTCTCCCCAACTGGTGCTTACTTTTAAACATTGGATTTATATATAAAGAGTGAGGTCAGGATAGCAATTTAATAGAAACCTCTGTAAGATTCAGTACGCTATTGTAATGAATTTTGTATCTCTATTTGCAAGAGTTAATTTAAGTCTGAAAGGTTTGTGGGTGAACCTCCTGCTGAATCCCAGGGCAGTCATTAGGAAATGGATTCCTACAATGCCCTTTTATATTCTTATCTGCCTCCTTTATTGTCCTCTTCCTCACCCAAGTTATGGAGGCCCCTCTTCAGAAACGGTACTGCTGGAGAGAAATTAGTTTCTCCTGCCATAGCCCACACAACTGAGGCAGCCAGACAGATGCTCACCACTTTTGCTTTCCAACTCTGACGTGGGAGAATTGCTGCTACTTTCAGCAAAACCAAACCATTTGCAATGTCATCCTAGTAAGTGGGCCACCTTGGCATCTTTTCTCTCTCCTCTGTGCCTAAACACATCTCTCTCCCATTCAGATGGTGTACCAGATTCTTCCCTCATGCAGGCTGGAGCTTCCCAAACTCTCACCCATGGGTAGCCATGCAATTTTGCACTCTCAGTTTCCTTTTTTCTTGATTGTGCCGGGTGGGGATGGGGCAGGATCACTGACTTCCTCATACTCAGCCCACACTGAGCTCCTATCTGCCCACTTTCAGATACACAGGTGATAGAACCCCCCATTGGTGTCTTACACAATTTACATAGGCACTTTTACTCAATTATGGATGTCCAATTAGTTCTTAAAGTAGAGAAAAAAGAGGAATGACTTACATTGATTCTGATGTCACCCACCAACAAAACAATAGCATCTTAATTTTAATAGCTTACAAAAACTCTACACTTCTAGTCTCCCTTCCACTTTTGTTCCTTCTATGCATATTGTAAATTTGCTAAAAATTGCAAATTTTTATCTTTCATATTTCGATCAAAAGTAATTTATGCACTACCATTACAATGTTTATTTTTATTTTTTTCTATACATTTCTCTTTACTAGAGTGATTTATGCTTTCAGATTTTTTTTTTGCATTGGTGTTTACCCTGTTTTCTTTTCAACTTAAGATTTCCTTAAGCATTTATTATATGGCAGGTATATTGATAATGAAATCCCTATTTTTATTTGTCTGAGAAAGATTATCTCATCTTAATTATTATTTTTTATTTTTTATTAGATTGTTAGTCACCATACAGTACATCCCTAGTTTTTGATGTAAACTTCGAAGATTCGTTAGTTGTGTATAACACCAAGTGCACCATGCAATATGTGTCCTCCTTACTACCCATCACCAGCCTATCCCATTCCCCCACTTCCCTCCCCTCTGAAGCCCTCAGTGTGTTTCTCATAGTCCATAGTCTCTCATGCTTCATTCCCCCTACTGATTACCCCCCTTTCTTTATCCCTTTCTTCCCCTACCGATCTTCCTAGTTCTTATGTTCCAAAGATGAGAGAAATCATATGATAATTGTCTTTCTCTGCTTGACTTATTTCACTTAGCATTATCTCCTCCAGTGTGGTCCATGTTGCAGCAAATGTTGAGAACTTGTTCTTTCTGATAGCTGAGTAATATTCCATTGTATATATGGACCACAACTTCTTAATCCAGTCATCTGTTGAAGGGCATCTCGGCTCCTTCCACGATTTAGCTATTGTGGACAATGCTGCTATGAACATTGGGGTGCATATGGCCCTTCTCTTCACTACATCTGTATCTTTGGGGTAAACACCCAGTAGTGCAATGGCTGGATCATAGGGTAGCTCAATTTTTAACTTTTTAAGGGACTTCTACACTGTTCCAGAG
Organism: Ursus americanus; assembly: GCF_024610735.1. NCBI lineage: Eukaryota > Metazoa > Chordata > Mammalia > Carnivora > Ursidae > Ursus > Ursus americanus. Next base: position 54,094,012 of record NC_142144.1, on the reverse strand, counting down.
TGGCTGTACCAACTTGCATTCCCACCAACAATGTAGGAGGGATCCCCTTTCTCCACATCCTCTCCAACAATTGTTGTTTCTTGCCTTGTCAATTTTTTGCCATTCTAACTGGTGTAAGGTGGTATCTTAGTGTGCTTTTGATTTGAATTTCCCAGATGGCTAATGATTTTGAACATTTTTTCATGTGTCTGTTAGCCATTTGTATGTCTTCATTGGAAAAGTGTCTGTTCATATCTTCTGCCCATTTTATGATTTGTTTATTTGTTTCTCGCATATTAAGTTTGAGAAGTTCTCTGTAGATCTTGGATACCTGTCTTTTATCTGTAGCATCATTTGCAAATATATTCTCCCTTTCCGTGGGCTGCCTCTTAGTTTTTTTGACTGTTTCCTTGGCTGTGCAGAAGCTTTTTATCTTGATGAAGTCGCACAAGTTCATTTTATCATTTGTTTCTCTTGCCTTTGGAGATGTGTCATGAAAAAGGTTGCATTGGCTGATGTTGTAGAAGTTGCTGCCTATGTTCTCCTCTAGAATTTTGATGGATTCCTGTCTCACATCGAGGTCTTTCATCCATTTGGAGTTTATCTTTGTGTATGGTGTGAGAGAGTGGTCAAGTTTCAGTCTTTTGCATGTAGCTGTCCAATTTTCCCAGCACCGTTTATTGAAGAGACTGTCTTTTTTCCACTGGATGTTTTTTCCTGCTTTATCAAAGATTAGTTGCCCAAAGAGCCGAGGGTCCATTTCTGGGTTCTCTATTCTGTTCCATTGGTCTATGTGTCTGTTTTTGTGCCAGTACCATGCTGTCTTTGTGATCACAGCTTTGTAGTACAGCTCGAAATCTGGCATTGTGATGCCCCCAGCTTAGTTTTTCCTTTTCAACAATTCCTGGTGATTCGGGGCCATTTCTGGTTCCATACAAATTTAAGGACTATTTGTTCCAGTTCTTTGAAAAATGTCATTGGTATTTTGAATGGAATAGCATTGAAAGTGTAGATTCCTCTGTGTAGCATGGACATTTTAACTATGTTAATTCTTCCGATCCATGAGCATGGAATATTTTTCCATCTTTTTGCATCTTCCTCAAAGTCTTTCAAGAGTGATTTATAGTTTCTAGAATACAGATACTTTACGTATCTGGTTAAGTTAATTCCAAGGTAACGTATGGTTTTTGGTGCTATTGTAAATGGGATGGATTCCCTAATTTCTCTTTCTTCAGTCTCATTATTCGTGCATAGAAATGCAACTGATTTCTGAGCACTGATTTTCTATCCCGCCACATTACTGCATTGCTCTATAACTTCTAATAGTTTGGGAGTGGATTCTTTTGGGTTTTCCATATAGAGTATCATGTCATCTGTGAAGAGAGAGTTTGACTTCTTCTTTGCTGTTTTGGATACTTTTTATCCCTTTTTGTTGTCTGAATACTGTTGCAAGGACTTCTAGTACTATGTTGAATAATAATGGCGAGAGTGGGCATCCTTGTCGTGTTCCTGATCTTAAGGGAAAGGCTTCCAGCTTTTCCCCATTGAGAATGATACTTGTTTTAGGCTTTTCATAGATGGCTTTTATGAGATTGAGGAATGTACCGTCTATTCCTACACTTTGAAGGGTTTTAATCAGGAAAGGATGCTGTATTTTGTCAAATGCTTTTTCTTCATCCTATTGAGAGAATCATATGATTTTTGAATTTTTCCTTCTGGATAAAATCTATGACACTGATTGATTTGCGAATGTTGAACCACACTTGCATCACCGGTATGAATCCCACTTGGTCATGATGGATAATCCTTTCAATGTACTGTTGGATTCTATTAGCCAGGATCTTGTTGAGAATTTTGGCGTCCATATTCATTAGGGAAATCAGTCTGTAATTCTCCTCTTTGATGAGGTCTTTGCCTGGCTTGGGGATCAAGGTAATATTGGCCTCATAGAATGAGTTTGGTAGCTTTCCTTTTGTTTCTATTTTTTGAAATAGCTTTAGGAGAATAGGGATTATTTCTTCTTTGAATGTTAGGTAGAATTCCCCAGGAAAACTGTCTGGGCCTGGAGTTTTGTTTTTTGGAAGGTTGTTTATCACTCTTTCAATCTCTTCATAATTAATTGGCCTGTTTAAAAAATCAGTTTCTTCCTGTTTCAGTCTTGGTAGTTTATACGTTTCCAGGAAGTCCTCCATCTCTTCCAGATTGCTTAATTTATTGGCATAAAGCTCTTGATAAAAGTTTCTAATAATCCTTCCAATTTCATTGGTGTTGGTTGTGACCTCTCCTTTTTCATTCACAATTTTATTAATTTGGGTCCTTTCTCTATTCTTTTGGATAAGTCTTGCCAGTGGTCTGTGAATTTTATTAATTCTTTCAAAGAACCAGCTTCTACTTCTGTCGATCTGCTCTACTGTACTTCTGGTTTCTAATTCATTGATTTCTGCTCTAATTTTGGTCAACTGCTTCCTCATGAGTGGATTAGGCCTGTCCCTCTGTTGCTGTTCCAGCTTTTTGAGGTGAGAATATTAAAACTGGATTTTAGATTTTTCTATTCTTTTGAGTGAGGCTTGGATGGCTATGTATTTTCCCTTTAGGACTGCCTTTGCAGGATCCCATAGGTTTTGGACCATTGTGTTTTCATTCTCTTTTGTCTCCATAAATTGTTTAAATTGATTTTTGATTTCCTGGTTTATCGAGTCGTTCCTGAGTTGATTGTTCTTAGTCTCCAAGTGTTTGAGTTTCTTCCAAATTTTTCCTTGTGGTTGAGTTCCAATTTCAAAGCGTTGTGGTCTGAGAATATGCAGGGAATAATTTCAATCTTTTGGTATCGGTTGAGACCTGTTTTGTGACCCAGAACATGGTCTATTCTTGAGAATGTTCCATCGTCATTAGAATAGAATGAGTATTCTTTGGTTCTGGGGTGTAGTGTTCTATATATATCTATGAGGTCCAACTCGTTGAGTATGGCATTCAAAGCTCTTGTTTCTTTGTTGATTTCTTGCTTAGGTGATCTGTCTATTGCTGATAGTGGAGTGTTGAGGTCCCCTATTATTAGTTTATTTTTTTCTAAATGTCTCTTTATTGTGGTTAAGAGTTGGCTTGTGTATCTTGTGCTCCCCTGTTGGGGGCATATATATTTATAATTGTCATATCCACTTGTTGGATACATCCTTTAAGAATAATATAGTGCCTTTCTGTGTCTCTAACTATAGTCTTTAGTTTAAAATCCAATCTGTCTGCTATGAGAATTGCTACCCCAGCTTTCTTTTGAGGTCCATTTGCGTGAAAGATGGTATTCCATCCCTTTACTTTCAGTCTGAATGTATCTTTAGGCTCAAAATGAGTCTCTTGTAGACAGCAAATGGATGGATCATGTCTTTTTATCCAATCTGCAATCCTGTGGCACTTTATGGGGGCATTTAGGCCATTTACATTGAGACCGAATATTGAGAGATATGATTTTAAGGATGTTATGTTGCCAGTAAAGTCTTTGTTTCTATAGATTGTGACTTTCTGCTCTGTATCACTCTTGGGGCCTGTTTACTTTTATAGAACCCCCCTTAATATCTCCTGTAGGGCTGGTTTCGTGGTTACAAAATTGGTCAATGACTGGCGATTCTGGAAGGTTTTTATTTCTCCATCCATTCTAAATGACAGCCTTCTTGGATAAAAGATCCTTGGCTGCATGTTTTTATCTGAAAGAGCTTTAAAAATGCCCCCCCACCCTTTCTCTCATTCCAGGTCTGCGTAGACAGGTCTGACGTAATTCTGATCCCTTTGCCTTGGAACGTGCGAAATTTCTTTTCCCTGGCCACTTTCAATACTGTATCCTTGGATCTAATATTTGCGAATTGCATTATGACGTGACGTGGCGTAGGTTTGTCATGGTTGAGCTTGGGAGGGGTCCTCTCTACCTCTTGGACACGAATGCTTGTTTCCTTTGCTAGATTAGGGAAGTTTTCAGGTAAAATTTGTTCAAATATCTCTTCTAGACCTCTGTTTTTCTCCGCCCCCTCGGGGATGCCGATGATTTTGACATTGGAACATTTCATTGAGTCAGTAATCTCCCATAACCTACATTCCTGAGAATGGATTTTTTTGAGTCCAGATTCTATTTTAGCTTTCTCTTCTACTAACCCATCCTCCAATTTGATGATACCTTCGTCTGCCTCTTTCATCCTGGCTGTCAGAACATCCAGTTTTGACTGCATTTGGTCATAGAATTTTTAATTTCTGCCAGATTTGCTCTCATTTCCGCCCTTAGAGATTCTATATTCTCATTAACATTTTCGTTAATACTTTTTCCAAGTCTACACATCATCTTGACCATTGTTACTCTGAACTCCATTTCTGATAATTTGGTTATATCCATATCCATTAGTTCTGTGGCAGAGGTCACAGACTCATTGTCTTTTCTTTGCTGGGGGGGATTTCCTCTTCTCATCATTCTGATGAGGAGAGGTTGCGGGGTTGTCCAGAGCCCAAATTATTGACCAGGACCCAGGCAGTGCGCACTTGTTTTATAGGGACCTTAGGGATGTGGGCTTCTTGATTTTTCAGCTTGCCTTCTGGGGGAGGGGCCTGCCACGCTGATACTCAGGCAACCCTGTTTGGGTAGAGTCTCCATGTCCCCTGTGAGGGGGGATGGGGATGGGAACTCTGTGATCCGGTATTTCCAGGCTTTTGTTCTCTGGCGGCATTCCCTGGCGGTTTGCTGTGCCTCTTCTGAGAGTCAGAGCAGCAGTAACCGAATCTCAGCCTCTGTCTCAGAACAGAGGGATTGCGGACTGTTCTCCACTGATATTCTGGCCACTTTAACTCTCTTTTCGTGCTGCTCAACCCTGCAGCATCCCTGGATGTGTGCGCCACACCTGGTGTCCCAGCCCTCACTTCCAGGGCTGGTGCGTCTCTGTCCTTTGTGTTTCTAACACCGCCAGCAACCAGACGCCAGCTGCCCCCACACATTCTGGAGCTCCCATTCTCAGTCTTTTTCCAGTGAGTGCACTGGAACTCCGTTTCAGTCTGGTCATGGGCATTCCCCGGCTCTCGGTCTCAGTCTGCTCTCTCGTGGGTGCCGGACCACAAGTCCACCCGCTCCCCCCATGCAGGTTGCTACCGCTTCCTGGCACCCAAACGTGTCGGCTCCCTCCCCCTTCCATTTATCTTCGGATATCTGTGTGCGGTTTCACGCTCCCCGCTTCCTACATCAATACTCAGCGCTGGAGATGTTCATTTGTAGATACCCAGATGTATCTTCCTGCATCTCATGCTGATTCCGTGGATGTTCAGCCTGGTCTGGTACCTATCCAACTCGACTCAGGGGACCAGCTGAAAAAGGGATCCCCTACTCTTCCACCATCTTAACTCTCATCTTCATTTTTAAAAGGTAATTTTGCTAGGTATGATATTCTTGGTTTGCAGGGGGTTTTTTTCCCAACTATTATTTTGAATACATAATCTCACTCTTTTCTGGCCTGCATAGTTTTTCCTGAGAAATCCAATCATAACCTTATTGGTTGGAAGGGGTGGGGAGCTCATATATGATAAGAAAGTAATTTTCCTCTTGATGCCTTCAAAATTCTTTTGGGATTTTATTGGTTTTTGTTTGTTTGCTTGTTTGTTTGTGCCTTTTGAAAATAGTAGTATAATGTATCCTTGTGTTTTCTTCTTTGGACTGATGCTGTTTGGAGTTTCATGAACTGCCTGAATTTGGAGTTCATTGCACTTTCAAGATTGGTAAATTTTTAGCCATCATTTAATTAAATAAGCTTCCTGCCCCTTTCCCTCTCTCTCTCTTCTTCAACTGGGATACCTATGATGTGAATATTGTTTCACCTGAGGGTATCCCAATATTGATGTAGGCTTTCTTCACTTTTTCATTCCTTTTTTCTGTTTTCACCTCTAAATGGATAATTTCACATGATCTTTCTGAGTTCACATCCTTTCTTCTGGTCTTCTGGTTGACCATGTATGCTGCTGAAGATCTGCATAACTCTTTTCATTTCATTCATTGTATAATTCATCTCCAGAGTTTCTCTTTTTAAAATTATTTCTCTATATATTTGTTGAATTTCTCTTTTTGTTTATATTTTACCTTTCTAATTTCATTGAATTGTCTATTGAGCTTGCTTAGCTTCTTGAAAATCATTATTTTGAAATATTTGTAAGACAATTTGTGGATCTCCATTTATTTGGTGTCACTTATTGGAAATTTGTTGTGCTTCTTTGGTCATGTCATATTTCCTTGTTTTTCATGCTACTTGTATCTTTGAATTGATTTCTGCTTATGTAATAAGTAGTTACCTCTTACAGAATTTATGGACTGCCTCTGGTTGTGTGGTGTGCAACAGCTCCATTCCCAGGAATGCACAGTTGCATGAATTCTGGACAGCTTCATCACTGAGGTCAGTGTCAGTAAATATTTCAGAGATTCTTGTTTACTAAGGCTGTGGGTGTCTGCAGTGGTGGCAGCAGTTCTGGGTTCTTTAGTGCTAATGGATGGTGGTGTCTTTCTCTTCTTATTTTCTCCCCTTTGGTAACACCTGAGGGATTCCTACTAACTGTAAGGTCTTATAGGCGAGAGAGGTGAGCAATAATGGCTCCTGTTCTGAAAAGATGTAGCAGTATAGACTCTGGGCAGTTCTGTCTGCTGTGGTCAGTGTGGGAAAAAAATGGCAGGGTTCTCCTCTACCTTTTCCCATGAGGAAAGTCGTACTTGAAACTATCCTTAGAGCTGAGCTGTTGTGGGATAGTGAGATGACAGATGTAAAATACTGGGCTTTTTGTTTGTTTTATTTATTTATTTTTTAATGCAGCCATCCTTGGATTTTGTGCCCCACTGGGTTGTTGCAGCTTCTTAATTTTAATGTGGACATCTCTAAGTGTTAAGTTCATTTTTGTGAGAGTACGAAGGCTGCAAACTCCTAATCAATGATCTTGCTGACATCATTCCATTATAATTTCTTCTTTAGCATATTGAATGATGTTTAATTTCCACATACATGTTAATTTTTCAGTTTTTCTTCTATTATTTCAAATGTGATCTCATTGTGTAAAAGATACTTTGATTTCAATATTTTTTAAATTTATTGAGATTTACATTATGGTGTATCACTGACATTATTCTGCTTGCATCTGAGAAGAATGCATATCCTGCTGATGTCAAGTGGAGTGTTCTATAGTTCTGTTAGGTCTAATTGGTTTATAGTGTTGTTAAGTTCTTCCATATCCTTATTAACCCTGTCTAGCTGTTCTATCACTATTGAAAAGTGTGGTATTGAAGTGTCAAACTATTATTGTAGAACTATTCCTCCCTTCAATTCTGGCAGGTTTTGCTTTATATATTTTGGGGGCTCTTTTCTTTTTTGTGTGTGTACACATTTATAATATAGCTTTTTGACTGACCCTTTTAACAATGTATAATGCTCATCTTTGCCTCTTAATACAATTTTTTAAAGTCTAGTTTCTCTGATAATATTATAGACACCTAGCTCTCATTTTGTATTATTTGCATGGAATATATTTTTCCATCTTTTTAAATTTTATATGTCATAACTAAGTCAGTCTCTTTTAGACAACATATTGTTGGATCCTGAGCTCAATTCTCACAATCTCTGCCTTTTGATTGAAGGGCTTACTCTATTTATATTAAACAATTATTGGTAAGAAAGGAATTACTTCTGTCATTTTGTTTTTTTATATATAATTTTTTTCTTTAATTCCTCCATCACTGCCTTTTTTTATGATTAGTTGGTATTTTCTAATGTACCATTTTGATTACCTTCCCATTGCTTTTTTTGTTTTTTGTTTGTTTGTTTTTGTTTTTAGTGGCTACAATTACAATTAGTTACAATTAGTAACTTAATTTTATAGCTATCAAGTTTGAACTAATATCACCTTAACTGCGTTAGTGAAAAAAAACTAAGCTTCTTTACAGCTCTGTTCCCTTTATTTTTTGTTATCAAAAAGTAAATGTTTGTCCTTTTTGTGCCCGTTAACATGTATATTTATATTTATCTTTTAAATTGTATATGAATAAAACAGAGGAGTTCCAAAAAAAGTGCAGTACAATTAGCTTTTGTTTTTTAGCTATGTTGCTACATTTTCCTGCTCTTTATTTCTTTATATGTATTCTAGTTGCCACATAGTATCCTTTCATTTCAGCCTGGACCACTTCCTTTAACTTTTCTTGTTGGGTAGGTCCACTACTGACTAGGACTTTTTTTTTTTAAATAATACCTCAATTTTTCCTTGATTTTTCAAGAATTTTACTATATAGACATATTGGTTATCAGTATTCATTTCAACACCTTAAATACATTACCAAACCCCTGCCTTCACACTGTTCATGTTGTTTGAAGAGAAATTTGCTATTAACATTAATAAAGATTATTTCTATGTAACAAATAACTTCTTTCTTGATGTTTTTAAGATTTTCTGTTTCTCCTTGGTTTCCAGATATGAATCTCTTTGACTTTTTTTTTTTTTTTTGAAGTTTATTGAGATTCTTGGAGGTGTAGATTCATATTTTATATCAAATTTGGGAAGTTTTGAGACATTACTTCTACAAAAAAATTTTAAGCCCTTTTCCTTCTCTGCCTCTGGGACTCCCATTAAATATATGTTGGGATTTTGTTTATTTTTCTTAATTCTTTTCCTTTCCTATTTCTCAAACTCAGTCTCACTTGACCTATCTTAAAGTTTCCTTAGTCTGTCTCCTGTTCCTCTCCTGCTGATCAACATCTCTAGTGATTTTTCTCCCTTCTAGTTATTGTGATTTTCAGCTCCAGAATTTCTCTTTCACTCCTTTTTGATATTTTGTTTAGTGAGACATTATTCTCCTTGTTCCTGTTAGCTGTCTATAGGTTGTTTGACCAATTAGAGTATATTTAAGATAGTTTACGTAAAACCCTTGTTTATTGAGTCCAACACCTAGATTTCCTCAGGGATCATTTCTATTTCTTTTTTCTTTATTTAGTTGTACTTTTTTTTTCTTTTTATGTCTCAATTTTTTTGTTGTTGAAAACAAAACATTTGATGGTTATTGCTTGTGTTGTGACTTTTCTTAACAGCTTTCGAAGTGTATGTGTTCCTTTTTCTATGTAGCCTCTGAAGTGTATGTTCCAATAGCTTAGTGATATGCCAGTGTTTTGACGGTTTCCTTAAATATCTGGATCCAGAATTATTTTTTAATTAGAAGACCTAAAATGGTATCAACTCATGATCTGTGCTCGAGGCAATATACTTCACTTTGTTTAAAGAAGCAAGAAGTATTTTTAATATTAATATTATAATTATATATAATTGTATAATATAATTATAATATTAATGTATTTTAATATATTTAATGTATTATTTAATATATTTAACAATTTTTAAAAATATAAATCAGATCATGGCACTTATCAGCATAAATCTACTTGAAGGTTAATATTAGCTTCTGATACCTTAAATCATGTCCCTATCTACCTCTGAATCTTATCATAGACCTTCTTCCTTTTCACCTTTTAGTTATTCAACTATACTGTCCTCTTTGGGTTCTTTGAATAGGCAAAATATGGAAGCATGTTTATCGTTGGTTAAAAAAAATAGAAAACATAACAAATAATAGCAAAAAGTCAAATTATCACTTGCTTTAGGAATTCCAGATCAAAATATGCCTCATCATGTGCATTGAATTTAAATTGATCTTTTTTAGAGGGTAAATTTTTGATTGCTCAACAGAAGTGGTATGGGAATAAAGTTTGCAGACCAAAATTTTAAAGTACGCATTTGCAAGAATGAGTTGCAAATGCTCTACCTTCCTTGTTCTGTGATCTTACGCAGTATCATTAATCTATCACAACAATCTTAACTGGATGCAACCTCATAGTCCTTCTCAACATAGCATTCTGGGTATCCACTACCAATTGACAATAATGATATTAATTAGCCATCTTTAATGAACAAATTATAAATATAAATTAGGCTTATATTAGTGATGTACAGTAGTTGAAATAACTGCAAAAGGTAGATGTAGGACAAAATATGGAGAAATTTGAACAATCTTAAAGTAGAAAAGACCACATATTAAGCTCACAGTACTCAGCAAAATGAACATGTACTTTTTAAAAAATGTTAAGGGTGAAATTTCAATGTATTACTTCAAAATATGTAATTTGATTTGGTTAATATCTCATTTGAGTATCAGAATCCTTTTAAAAAAATAAATGCAGGATAATGGCATGGCACTGGGTAGTTATAGAGCTTCATATTTACACTTTCGAAAAATAGGAAAAATTATCTTCATGAATTAGGATTTGTGTGTGTGAACATTTGTAAAATTTAAATTTCAAGTATTTTTGTATAGTGACTTTATAGCAAAGTGAGCTGCAAAACAAACTTCTATTAATTCATTCATATTTTACCACTGATTTCCTTAACATCATGGGAAAAATACTGTACTGGGAAAAATATTTCTCTGGTCCAAAGTGTCTATGTGATGAGATGATATTTGCTGTGAAAATAGCAGCTAAATATGTGCTAGAAAATATATCAAGAAAAGTAAAGTTACTTTAATATGGGGAATACTGGAGAATATGATCCTAGGAGAAAAGGGAAATTGTTAGTTGACAATAAATGAAAAGTCAAGCAAGCTGGGTTTGAGAACTTCGTGATCAGAGTCACATTCTGCAGACAAGCATGGACTGAGTTGTCACCCAGTAGATTTCATGAATGGATTGTCATACTACATGATTCTCCAAAGCTGCTTCTGCTTATGTCTGTTCAGCAAGGCTAGAATTCCCACTCTGGTAAAAAAAAAAAAAAACTACCCACTTTCTTTTGAAATTTACAATCTTAGTTTCAGCTGGTACACTTCCAAATATATCCTAGTGAAGTACTGTCTAATAGAGATAATTTTTATTTTGGCCTAGACAATATAGTATGATGATTAAGATCATCAGTTCAAACTGGTTCAGCCACTTACTTAACATTCTGCAATGAAGATAATTTATTTTATTAGCACTTTGCTCTTATGAAAATGGGTATATCAATACTTTAGAATGCTAACTTATTTATAGGATTCAAAAATAGGTACAGAAGGTATGTACTATAGTGACTAATCTATAGTAATATGCAATCATTGGGAACTATATTACTATAATAAATGCAAGCAGAATATATATTACCCATTTTTTGTTATTTATATTAACATAGTTAAAATGTGAACTCAAAAGTATTATTACATAGCTAAGCAAATAGTGAGCTATATATTTGTTTATACTTTAAAGTTGTAACAGTCAACTTCATTCCAACATTATTGTGATTTGTAAATCACAAAATCCTATCATAAGTAGTAAATGTATTCTTAAAATGTCAGTATATATATAAAATCTATTCTTGGAATACTTGTACCTTTTATTTCTGCCATGGTGGGCCCCAGATTTTTGAAAGAATAATAGCTGTATTAAAGAAAAGTTGAGAACCACTGTTCTGAAGCATTCCCCATGGTGGAATATTTGAAACAACATTATATTTGAAATTGGAAAGTCTGAGTATAAATCTTGTCTCAGCTATTGCCAGTTTTGTGGCTTTGGAAACCAACTTAACCTTTTCAAATCTCTCTTGTATTATTTCTAAATAGGAATAATAATTATTGCTTACTTTGCAGGGTTGTGTAATCATCAACCTACTTAGGAAAATACATTATGTACTTAGATACAAATGCTACTTTTTTTTTTAATCAGCTTGATGTACTTGGATTAAAAAAACAAATTAGAGTAAAACTAGCTCAGGATGTAATCTTGACTTCAGTCACTTATTAGTTACCTCAGTGTGAGCACATATTAGACCTAATGATTTTATATGTAAAATATGGATAGTTATATGTTCTTGCTGGGTTACTGAGAGGATTAAATGAGATGACTAATATATTAAAAAGGTCTGCCTCTTAATGAGGAGGCATCATTTCTATAGTTGTGTATAATTATGGTTGCTGTTGTCATTATTGCCCATCTATAAGACTTTTTACTTTAGTCTATGTACCTACTATTTGATCATTGGTTAGGAATGTCACCTCAGTCATATGTTCCTAGGCAAGCATATAAAGGTTAGGCAATGTCTACCATTTTTTGTACTTTACTCCTCATCATCTGTTTCACTATTGTAAAATGCAAAGCTACACACTGTTCCCATGTACTTAAAGACAACTAATGTGGTATTATCAGCTTAAGGTCACTCAATTCTCATAGCTACATTTTACTTAAATCGACAAATGTTGAAAATAACCTTTATAAAATTTATAGAATGTGGCTCAGGTTCATTATTTTTACTCATTCAACATGCAACTCAGTATACAAAACTAATCGAGATGTTTATTACTATCTCTACCAGTCTTGTTTTCTCTTGGATATTCTTTAATTGGAATCCTGGATAGAGATAATAATAGCTTCTTACTTGAGGTTAAAATGATTCCCTTTTCAGTCTTTTGTGTAAGATTTTTGCTTCTCAACACAAACCACAATAATGTATTTGTGAAATTCATATCATCTTTTGAAAGGCTCAACTTGGTGAAAGCACTGTGGGTTGTATCTAGTGACAGTCTTCTTGTTGTCAGTGGCAGTGGTAAGGTTTAAGATGAGGAATTATTGCTCTCTCATGGAAAGCAAAAGTACTGAAGTGTCCTTAACATCTCAGCAGGAGTGATTTTACTTATAATAAAGGAAATTGCATCCATTGTGGATATCACATGCTTTGCTACAATTTCTTTAAAAATATATATAGAATGTGGAAATATGGATTTGATTCTACAGGAAATTTTCTAAAACCTGGAGAATGACAGCATTCCTGTTATTTTCTCAAAGATCAAAATGAAAATTAAGCCTTTTTTAATACCACATTCTACATGTTTTTAGGTATACAACATATTAAATGTACCAGAATACACCAGACACTGGCACTACTATTCATTCTGTCCTGCCCATTGTTATCTGATGCCCATTGTTCAGTTATGGGCCTTTCTCATAGAACAGTGAGATTTTAGATTTTTTTTTATTTGCTTAGTATCCTGGTATAAAAATAATGATATCTCCCTGGAGTATCAATCCCCAGTGCCTGTGTGTTTAGTGATTTCTGAAGGGTAACTTCACTCTGCTTAGAGATGAATTGCCAAGTTTTTAATTTAGTAGAGAGACACCTGAAGGTGCTGTACCACATATAGGTCATAGATAATTTGTTCAGAAAAAAATAAATGTTTAAATAATGAAGGTCTATAATAAAAGTACTCAGGATAATATTACACTGAGCTAATAGTCAAGTTAGGTAGTTGGGTGAAATTTAAACGCGAGTGAGACTGTTAAAAGAGTTCAGGAGTCAGTAACTTAGTTTCATCTTGATTCTAAGAAAAGATGTTCCTGTTGAAATGATATGCCATTTCTGAGGTTTGTGGCATTTATGGTGTTCATAAAACTGTACAACCATAAAATATCAAGGAAATTTTACAAAATTAGCTTTAAGGAACAATTTAAAATCAGCTGGTTAAATGAAACTACCTTGGCAATTTTTTTTTAAGACACACAAGGGCCAGAGAGGAAGTTAAATGGAGCTTCACTCTCTTTCTTAAGTCCCTAAATGTCATGATTCCTACCTATTGGTCCTCAGGTTTTATTCTCTGTATTACTCTTCAAAGAGAGGTAATTCATTTGGAAAATACATTGTAAAAGCTACATTTTTGCCTAAATCCTTTATAATCTCTGTTTTGCATGTAGTTAAAATGACTTTATTTCATTCCACCAGACTGGGAAACTTTCAGTTTGAGGTGAGATAGTAGAAGAAAAATTCATATTCTCTCAAAGCTTTGAAGGCATTTTCAGTTCACATATTTCAGGACTGTTTTCAACTTTTGTGTACACACACACACACACAAACACTCCCTATCTGCATACATATTACAGAAAAAAATATTTATCTGAAAAGATAAACTCTATATGCAAATGTACATCCATTTCACAAAGAATAAGAAAATATTTCACCTTGAGCACATGTACCAGTGCTAATTATATGAAAGGGAAAAATTAAAATACACTAAATGTCTTAAAATAAGTTAATAATTAAAATTTGACATATTCAAATTAGTATAGACATTCATGGCAAACTTTCTATAAAATTTAATTGTAGGAAAACAAATTAAATGCAAGATAAAGTGATTTATTTGATGTTAAATTTGTTTAAGTGTGTTTAAGGGTGTCTAAATGTGATGGTGATTGCTTTTGATTGTAGGAGTTATAAAATCTATTTTCTTGTATTTCTAATAACTTCACAATATCATACATTAAAAATGTTTTAAAATCTAAATAGATGATTTAATTTAAAGAAAACTCAGAAACAATTAATAATGGTAGATGTAATATTATTTTTAACTATTAAAACTGTGTTGATGCCTGCCAAATATATGACTGGATTAGGACATTAAAGTTATGTGTGTTGCTTTCTATAAATTTATTTGAAATTGTCTTTTTTGTCATTACATATTTCATTAATTTTATACAAATATTACTAAGTTTAGTTGCAAATTTGTTTCTATTAGGCATTAAAATTAATATAGTCATGATTCTATAGTATGACTTTTCTATATACACACAACTACCTATTGGGAAAATCTGATACGTTTTTACATACATATTATACATAGCTGGTGTTGAGGAAATGGTGCCTGGAAGTTATTTAAGTTTAAATTTAGTTTAAAAATAACACACGGTTTACAGAAATGTCTTATTTTGTTTCTTGGTAATAGCTGTTTTTTCAGTAGATTGAATTTTGAATCTGTCATGAAAATTGTACTTTGAGAGGAAATTCCAATACCTAGAAAATAATTTACTCCACATGAGATATCTATAATTTGGAACCCACCGTTGTGTGATTCAGGATTAAAGAGTGATTTAAAAAATATTTTTTTTCCAGTTGGATAGCTGCTCAGACAAGAAAGACAAAACTTTGTTATCAGATTTGTCAAATGATAAAAATATCATTGGACTGGAATTAAAGAAAATGAAACAGTAAAGAAAACAACCCCATGTTTATGCTAAAATACATCTATAAAAAGTGTTTTACAACTATTTCAATAAGATTTATTCTAATCAAGATTCATTTTCCATTTTATGAACTTTAATGTCACTTAAATGGATAGGAATGGATACAGAATATATAAAGTATATTTTGTTCACTTGAGGTAAGTTAAAATTTCTCAATTGTAACATCATGAAAGAAATTTTAACTTAAAAGCATATTTAATAACATCAAAAATGTTTTAGTACTTTAAACTTTGCCTGAAATATATTGTATTTAATCTTCAAAACATATCTTTGGTGCTTCAGAGCAGGTGTTATTTCACCATTTCACCAATGAGGAAACCAATAAAGCACAGAGAAGTTGCGTCTTGTGGCTTCAAATGAGGAATGTTTTCATATCTATATCACTAAAATTCTTGATTATTCTTGTTATTATAAGAAGTCCTAAAAGCAACTGCTGTTTTTTATAAATAAGTAGTGTAAATGGCATGCTGTGGTTGCTTATGTATGTGAGAGGTAGTTCAACTCATTTCCTCACCACTAGGAAAGACAACACATGACAATCCTTAAAATATTCCTAGTAGAATAACTAGAATAAATAATAGAATTAATGCCTGTTGAATGAATTAAATAAGTGCTATCCCATTACTTAGAGTAGAAAATGGAATCATTTCATCAAAATTCATTTTTTAAAAGATTTTATCTATTTGAGAGTGAGAGCACGAGATGGGGCAGGGTCAGAGGGAGAAACAGACTCCCTGACGAGTGGAGAGTTTGATGGCAAGACTCAATCCCCGGACTCTGGGATCATGACCTGAGCTGAAGGCAGATGCTTAACCAACTGAGCAACCCAAGCATCCTCAAAATTCCTTTTTTCCTATGTTCTAGTTCATTCAGCTAGATATCATGAACAAAACATTGACAGCCCAGACACAGGTTCAGGTTGCATATGGTATATAGAAAATTGACCCACCTACTCAGTATGACAAATATGACTACCATAAATCTCAGAATGTTCCTTAATCGTCAGCCTACAAAATGTGGGCTATGGCTAGGGGGAGAGTTCTCCTCTTCTCCAACTGCTCTCCCTCTTTTGAAGCACTATTTTGACATTGATAGCATTTGATTGTGTTTCTGCTCTTTGATATTGGTAGGATTCTTAAACATAAGTTGTTTATTTTTAAAGGAAAAAATGGCACAGAAGATGCACTAGGAAACTAATTTTGGGTGTTGGATGTTTTCTTTGAGAATCCCATGCAAATAGAAATATTTCAAATTTAGGGACAAAAAATGTTTCCACTAAAACAGAATTTCTAAAACTGAGTTTAATAAAAACTGGGTTTCCTACAATTTTAATAAATGTCAAGTTCTTTGGGGAAAGTTTACAAAAAATTTTCAAATTTTATTCACAAGTATTTTCATGATGCACATAAGTCATTTATTTTAAAGATTCTTGGAAGACATTCTTCATGTAACTCAATTAAATTTAATTCTCAACCCTTCAAATTCATTGCCTACTAATACTCCTCCTCATTTTTTAATGTATGGAATTCCTCTTAGTAGCTTCAGAATCCACTGCTGCTTGGATCACAGGTTGGGAAATGTTGCTCTAGCACTGTGTATAAAACCTTGGTTTGAGTCATAACTCTGTCAGTTAAATTAGTTCTATGGTTTTGAGCAAGGCACAGCTCTGGATATCAAATTAGAATATTACTCTCTAAGAATTTTTTTTTACTTTGAAAGTAATTTCTTTAAATGCTAAATATATATATGTTTTTATATGTGTATATGTGGTAAATGTATTTTTTTTTAAATATTTTATTTATTTACTTGAGAGAGAGCATGGGTGGGGTCTGGCAGGGCAGAGGAAGAGGGAGAAGTAGGCTCCTCACTGAGCAGGGAGCCTGATGCAGGGCTCAATCCCAGGATCCTGGGATCATGACCTGAGCTGAAGGCAGACACTTAAGTGACTGAGCCACCCAGGTGCCCCTGTGGTAGCTATATTTATATATACACATACACATCTCTATATGCATACATATTACATATATATATACATACATACATGTATACATCTATACATACATGTATATATATCTATGTATATATTAATGCCTTTCACTCTCTTTTCAAAGATATATCACTGTATTAGGTTTAAGTGTACAACATAGTTTGGTATATGTAGAGTTGACCATTGAACAACAAGGGTTTGAAGTGCATGGGTCCACTTATATAAATATATTTTTGATAAATACAGTACTGTACTATAAATTATTTTCACTGACATGATTTTCATAACATTATTGCCTAGCTTACTTTCTTGTAATATAGTATATAAAACATATGACATACAAAATATGTTTTAATCAACTTATTGGAAAGACTTCTGATTAACGGTAGGCTATTAGTAGTTATACATCCATTTTTGACTGCACTCAGGGTCAGCTCCCCAACCCCTTCATTTTGTACAAGAGTCAATTGTATATATTTCAAAATGATTAACATAGTAAGTTATTATATATTACTACACATATTTTTTGTGATGAGAACTTTTAAGATCTACACTCTTAGCAATTTTCAAAAATACAGTATTAACTGTAGTTATCATGCTGTACATTCCATCCCTGAAACTTATTTATTTTATGCTGAAATTTTGTGCTTTTTGACTACCTTCACTCATTTTGTGCCCTGCATCCCCATCTCTGGCAACCACCAATATATTTTTTATATCCATGAGGTTTTTTTTTTTTTTTTAAGACTCTACTTAGAAGTGAGATCATATAGTATTTATCTTTCTCTGATTTATTTTATTTAACATAATGCCCTCAAGTTCTACCCATGGTGCTGAAAATGGCAGCATTTGTTTTTTCATGGCCAAATACTATCCACTGTATATAAATATATATATATACCACATATCCTTTATCTATACATTCATTGATAGACATTTAATGCTGTTTGCATGTCTTGGCTATTGGAAATAATACTGGGAATAACCTGGGAGTGCAGATATTTTTTTGAGATACTGCTTTTGCTTCCTTCTGGTCAGTAACCAGAGGTATAAATGCTAGTTCATATGTAGTTCTGTTTTGAGATTTTTGAAGCACTTCCATACCATTTTCCATAGAACTTGCACCACTTCGCTTTCTCAACAACAGTGCACAAGAGTTCCCTTTTCAACGCTTGTTATCCCTTGTCTTTTTTTATTGTATTTTATTTATTTATATTTATATTTTTATTTTTATTTAAGTATTGACACACAATGTCACATTAGTTTCAGGTATACGACTTAGTGATGTGACAAATTTACACATTACGCTATGTTCACAAGTATAGCTGCCATCTGTCCTATTACTTTGCTGTTACAATATTGTTGACTGTATTCTTTAGGCCCTGCTTTTTATTCTTATGATTTACTCATTCCATAACTGGTGGCCTGTATCTCTCTTTCCCCTTATTCATTTTGCCCAACCACTGACCCACCCCTTCTGGTAACCATCAGTTTGTTCTCTGTATTTATAGTTCTGATTATGATTTTTGTGTGCTTATTCATTTTTTTAGATTCCATTTATGAGCGGTATCATATGGTATTTGTCTTAGTCAGACTTACTTCACTTAGCATAATCCTCTAGGTCCACCCGTGTTAACTCAGGTGACACAATCTTATCCTTTTTTATGGCTGTGTAATATTCCATCGTACATGTATGTATGTGCATATGGGTGTGGGTTTGTGTGTGTATTTTTTTTCATCCATTGATGGACATTTAAGTTGCTTCCATATCTTGGCTATTATAAACAATGCTTCAGTAAACATAGGGGTGCATTATATCTTTTGGAGTTAGTCTTTTCATATTCCCTGGGTAAATACCCAATAGTAGAATTATTGGATAATATGGTATTTCTATTTTTATTTTTTGAAGAACCTTCATACTTTTTTCTACAATGGCTGCACCAATTTAGACTCCTACCAGCAGTGTGCAAGTGTTCCTTTTCCTCCACATCCTTACCAAAATTTGTTGTTTCTTTTCTTCTGGATAATAGCCATTCTAACAGCTTTGAGGTGAAATCCCATTATGCTTTTGATTTGCATATCCCTGATGATTAATGATGTTTAGATTTTTTTTCGTGTACTCATAGGCCATCTGTGTCACTTCTTTGTAAAAATGTCTATTTAGATCCTCTGCCCATTTTTTATCTAGTTGTTTTATTTTGCTATTGAGTTGCATAAGTTCATTATATATTTTGGATACTAATGCCTTATCAGATATATGACTTGTAAATACTTTCTCCCATCCCATACTTCACCTTTTATGGTGTTGATGGTTTCCTTTGCTGTGCAGAAAATTTTTAGTCTAATGCAGTCCCACTTGTTTACTTGTCTTGTTAGTTGTCTCTACTTCTGTTGTTATATCCAGAAAGTCATTACCAATACCAACATCAAGGAGCTTACTGCCTATGTTTTCTACTAGGATTTATATAGTTTTAGGTCTTGTAAGTCTTTAGTCCATTTTTGGGTTTTATGTATGGTATAAGATAGTAGTTCATTTTCATTATTTTGCAAATGGCTGTCTATTTTGCCAATACCATAGTGTTCTGATTACTACAATGTTGTAATTTAGTTTGAAATTAAGAAGTGTAATGCTTCCAGATTCATTCTTCCTTCTCATGACTGCTTTGGCTATTCGGTGTCTTTTGTAGTTCCATAAAAATTTTAGGATTCTTTTTTTCTGTTTCTGTGAAAAATGCTATTGGAATTTTGATAGGAATTGCATGAGTCTGTAGATGGGCTTGGTTAGTGCAGACACTTTATCAACATTAATTCAACAATTTATGAGCAGAGGTTACTTTTCTACTTATTTGTGACTTCTTTAATTTTTCTTTCTGATAGTTCATTGATTTTGTATCCTATAATTTTACTGAGTAGTTTATGAGTTCTAACATTTTTTTTAATCTTTAGGGATAGATAGATAGATAGATAATTTGCATATCCACAAATCAATATTACACAACATGGCTGTAGCAAAAAAAGAGGCAGTTTTTATTTGGCTATCTGCCCAGGGTTCAGTTAAGAAGGAGAAAACAAAAACACCCATCTCTCACTATTTCCCTGAGAGTGCTTTATCTGCATACTTTAAAACCTGCTGACTGATAGGCTGGCTACAGTCTTTCCCAAAGACTGGATGGCATATTCCCCACCTTTTCTCTCAGCCAGCATCTGTGGAAGGAGCTTATACATATATGTCTGGCACCAAAACTTTTGTCACTGCCATCTGAGAGACAGGCCTCTGATCATTGGCTTTCATAGCCAACAGGGCATTAACAAGTCCCACAGCACTGCAGAAAACTAAGAAGCAGTTCTAATAGGTGCAGGAGTACAACTTCTGTGGCTTTACGTCTGAGCAGGCAAAATTTTCCATCTCCCAATTTCTTCTCAGAAGGGTGTTAGTGACATACTTTCCTAGCAGCTATATGAGGGTCCAGTGTCTAATCTATAATTCTCCCCTAATGGATACTGATGGCTCTTAACACACCCTAACCCACTAGGAGCCTCTAAGAACAAAGGAGGCAGCTTAAACAATCACAAAAGTTTGAGAGATGAGTAGGAGCTCAAGCTAGGCAGACTGACACAGTTCATCTCCAACACAAGACCATTCTGTCAAGACTGGTAGAGATGGATGTTTTATCTACCACACAAGAACCAAACCAGATACTTAAGGAAAAAGAAGAATAAGTTCTGAACAAAAAACAAAAGAAAACTCTCAAAGCAGATTTTAATGAAACAGATAAGTGATTCACTTCAAATTAATGATCATCAAGATGCTCATGAAGCCAGGAGAGTCATGCATGAATACATTAAGAATATCAACAGAGAGAAAATATTTAAAAGTACCAAACAGTAATCACAGAGCAGAAGAATATAGTAATTGGACTAAAAAATATAATAGATTCAACAACAGACTAGATCAAAAGGAAGAAAGGCTCTATGAACTTGAAGACAGAGCAGTGGCATTCATTCAATCATAACAGCAAAAAGAAAAAGAATGAAAAAAGTGAAGTAGAATAAGGGTCTTATGGAACACCATCAACTGATCCAATATACTTATTAAAAGGGTCCCAGAAAGAAAAGAGAAAGAAAGGGCCAGGAAACTTATTCCATGAAATAATGGATGAAAACTTCCCTGAGTTTTCATTGTAGATATATCTAAAATGGAATATTTCTTAGCTATCAGAAATGATAAATACCATTTACATTGACATGGATGGAAGTGGAAGGTATTATGCTGAGCGAAATAAGTCAATCAGAGAAAGACGATTATCATACGGTTTCACTCATATGTGGAATATAAGAAATGTGCAGAGGATCATAGGGGAAGGGAGGGAAAACTGAATGAGAAGTCATCAGAGAGGAAGAAAAACCATGAGAGACCCTCAACTATAGAAAACAAACTAAGGGTTGCTGGAGGGGAAGTGGATGGGGGAATGGGGTAATTGGGTGGTGGACATTAAGGAGGGCATGTGATGTGATATGCCCTGTGTGTTATACACAACTGATGAGTTATTGAACACTACCTCTGAAACTAATGATGTACTATATGTTGGCTAATTTAATTTAAATTAAAAAAAAATAAAACCAAAGGGCTCCCATTAGTAATATGAAATGTATAAAAATATAAAACTCACTGGTAAAGAGGTAAATCCCATGTCAATCTAGTATGAAACTTAAAAGACAAAAGTATTAACTATAATTTCAATAATTTGTTAAAGGAAAGTACATATAAAAAGAGATATATTGTGATATCAAAAACCTAAGATGGGGAGAATAGATACAGCTTTATTATGTGTTCAAAGTTAAGTTGTTAACAGCTTAAAATAGACTGTTATAGCTATAATATGTTTTATATAAGCCAAATGGTAACTACAAAGAAAGAACCTACAGCAGATTCACAAAAGATAAAGAGAAACAAATCAAAGCATACCACTAGAGAAAATCATCAAATCACAAAGGAAGAAAGCAAGACAAAAAATAAGGAAGAATGCAACTACAAAAACAACCAGAAAACAATGAACAAAATGTCAATAATAAGTATATATCCACCATTAACTATTTTAAATTAAATAGACTAAATCCTCCAATCAGAAAACAGAGTGACTGAACGGATCAAAAAGACTTAGTTGAATTTTAGGACACATGTAGACTGAAAGTACAGAAATTTTAAAAAAGATATTTTGTGCATATGGAAACCAAAAGAAAAAAAGAGTTCCTATACTTATATTAAACAAAATAGACTTTATGTCAAAGAATATAACAAGAGGCATTGCCATTATCAGTGATAAAGAGATTAATTCATCAAGAGGATATAACATGTACAAATATTAATAGACCTGAGATATAGCAATACAGTAATAGGAGTAGACTTCAATATTCCAATTTCACTAATGAATAGATCATCCAGACAGAAAACCAACAAGGGAACATTGTATTTACACTTTAGACCAGATGTGCCTAATAGACATAGAACATGTCATCTAACAGCAGCAGTGTACACATTCTTCTCAAAAACACATGAAGATCCTCCAGGACAGATGATGTTAAACCACAAAACAATTCTTAATAAATTTAGAAAGATTGAGATCATACCAAGTATATTTTCCAACCATAATGATATGACACTAGAATTTAATTTCATAAAGAAAACAGAAAAAATCACAAATATGTGGAGATTAAATAATTTGCTCCTGAACAACTATTGTGTCAGAAAAGAAGTCAAAGGAGAAATAAAAGAATACATTAAGACAAACAAAAATGGAGATGCAGTAAAAGCAGTTTAGTGATAAATGCCTACATAAATAGACAAGAAAAATTTCATTTAAATAACCTAACTTTATACATTAGAAAGTTAGAAAAACAATAATAAATGAAGCCCAAAGTTAGTAAAAGGAAGAAAATAACCAAGATCAGAAAAGAACTGAAGTCTAAAAAGGCAATAGAAAAGATCAATGGAAGTAAGAACTGAAGTTTCTTTGTAAATAAAAAATAGACCTTTTACTAGATTTACCAAGAACTGAGGGGACTCAAATAAAATTGTAAGTGAAAAGGAGATATTACAACTGATACTGCAGAACTACAAAGAATTATGATTCTAGTATTGTTAAAACATACAACCAATCAAAACTGACTTTAAAACTTCTTTACACATCAAAATATTTTGTGTTAAATAAGAAAAAAAAGTAGAAATTTATATACGGTCTTAAAAAATTGCTGCCATTTTGGATAGAATTGATAAGATTTGTAAACTTTAGCTAAGGCAAAACATAAACGATTAACTAAATATGAAAACCTTTCAAGTAGACTTTGCAAGACTTCCAAATTCTGTAATTATAAGCAATCTACAACTATTAGAGCCTGATTATTATTAATAATAATGGACAGGTGTGATCTTTCAAGCAAATATCACCAAATTAGAATAAAATTATGAACATTATTTCTATAATGTAATTTGCCTTAAGTGATTTCTACCCATCAGTAAGCAGTTAAAAACAAAATAGAAGGCTATGTTTCAGTGGCAAAAGAAATTTCTAGCTTATATGTAAAAGAAAAGATTTTATCTAACTGAAAAAAATTGGAATCTGTATCTAAACTTAGAGTATCTTTAGAAATATGGTGGCATATATTTATGAATTAGGTGATCTTTCATCTCATTTCTCTACCATTACAAACGTTATAGAATATTTGTTATTATTATACACATTTTGGGGGGACATATATTAATAGTTATCTTTCCTCTAGAATTTGAGCTTCTTGAGGGATAGGGCCATAAATATTTAATGTCACAGACAATGAAGTGATGATTCTAAAAAAAATTTGCTAAGTAAATTAGAGAAATAATAACAGCTCCATGTTTTTATATCTTACTATGTTCCAGGAGGGTTTTTTGTTTTTGTTTTTTGTTGTTTTTTTTTTTTTTGCGTTTTTATACCTTTATTTAACAATCAACGATTACTACTCATCCACATTAATTGTCTGTAGATTTTTGAAAGTGGTGACATGTACAGAGTTACCAATGTATAGCATTTGTTTGGTGAATCTTCACCATCCTTAAGTTTTCTAGACAACCACACAGGGGTACAGTATGGAAAAGTCCTTATTCTTTTGGCCCAGATAGCGTTGTTGGGCTTGGTGTGTGCACACATCCGGAGTTCCCATCTTCTTCATGGCAAATTTCCAGAACTCTTTGAGTACCTAGGGGCACGCTTCTTGAAATCCACTGCATGAATGTGCTTGTGAATGTTGATTGTGTATTCTCTGGTCACTACTTGTTGACGATTGAAATGCCCTCCTTCTCCTCACCCCTCACGGGAGCCATTCTGCCAGCCTTGGTTGGAAAGGAAGAGCCCGAGGTATTGTGGGAGAGGGAAAGCAGGTCGCAAGCATGGGAGGAATCTTTTTGTCTTTTTTTTTTTTTTAATGTGGCATAAAACTTATTTCAACTTTTGCAAGTCACAGTGTAATTATCTGTACAATGAATCTTTAGAAAGAGATGATGTAAAAAGACTGCCCAGTTATGTTCTGGAACTGTGTGTGAGCAGAGCAATATCCACCCCGAGTAAAATATTCTTCCTGACAAAACTTCTCTTTATTGGTAACTTACAATTGCTAAAGCACATTCATATTCACTGCCTCATTAAATCCTTACATCAAACCTATGAGGTAGATTTTATTACTTGCTCTTAGTTTGTGAATAACTGGGATTGAAAGATGCTTGGTTTGACCAAGGTCATTCACTAAGTAAGTAGAAGATAATTAAACTGAATAATGTTTGTTAAATTCAAGACCTGTTCTCTTACTACTATACTAATTGTTTTTCTTGTTTTTATTTTATGGTTTTGAATTATATTTGTGTACAATATTTTCTACTGTCTTATACTTGCTTATATTCTCTAGCTTTGTCATGTACATAGAATTTATTTTTTTTAATCAAAATTAAATATCTTGTGAATAGGGACAATTTCTCTTTGTATATATGGGTGTATTTCCTGGTTTGCTTCTTACATTGCTGGGGCATATAGTAGGCACCCAATAGAGGCTTGCTGGATTAACATCTGATGAAAGTGCTACATATTAGTTTTATGTTTAGACAGTTTTGCTTGGAATATTTTCATGAATTAAGGAGGTTAAAACACTTAAATATATGAAAAAACAGTTTCTCTTTAAAAAAATCAGGTGGGCTTATATTCCTTATGGGAGGTTGTTAAATTAATCTTGATTCAGCTCTGGTAGGGCATGCATTTTTTAACTAGTTGGGCTATTTCATTTGCTTTCACTGCCTGCAATTTGATAGGACCTTTTAGTCTTCTCAGGGCTTTAATGGTATTCATGGAAAAGCAGACCGAATTTTTTAAAGCTAATGAGGTGTCAGCTTCCTCAGTGACTCATTTTCTCTTTTGTCCACTATTTTCCATTCTTTGCCTCTGAGACAATATAGAGTAACCAAAGCATGAGACTATTATCAGGAAAGCATTTGAGAAACTTACTAAAACCCTTACTAAAAATCAGAACCAAGATCAGCATTAATTTTAACAACTACTTAACATTTTCCTCAATTTCTAATTTACATCACAGAAAGATTACATATTTAAACCACATTCATCTGATGATCTTTCAACTCCTTCAACATTTTACCATCGTAGCTCTTCTAATGCCCTGGGAATAGATTGAGCCTCTGTCCTCTAACACTAATTTGAAGTTTTCTAAAAATCCCTTTATAAGCCATAGATCTTCTCTTTGGCCAGTGTTGTCTGAAATTTTTGTATTTTATTCCTATTACTTTAAGTGAGATTTTTATTCAAATGAAGCATACTAACTTGAAACTAACATATAAACCTATTTATATATTAGCACGTATTAACCAACAACACATGAGCAGAAACTTTGGGATGAATGCTGGTGACTGACATGATTTTCTCGTAGGAAAGACCCACTAGGAGGAACAATTCAGAAAGCAAAGATGAGGGGTGGTGATGGAATTAAGAGTATGACAGGCCCTAATCAGGCTTTCTCTTCACTCACATACTGCAAATATAGTGATATCCACTAGATCCTAGGTATTGAGGATTCATCAGTTGGTGTTGACTCAGTTAGCAATTGCAAAGGCACATGACATAGAAAAAAATGTAATTTTTTTAAACCACAACTTTAAATAGCAAGTTTTATGACTGGTATGGATAACTGAAACAACTGTTTGTTAAAAGGGGTCACTTATCTGGGAAGGGATTATCTCCTATAATAAAAAATCCAGTTTCATTCATGTTATTCTGTAATTTCTATTTCCATTCAAGTTTTAGCTCATTGTATATTTCTTAATTTCTAAGCAGGTTAGATTTTTAAAGGGCCAATTTTTTTTATTATGTATTTCTAGTTTTATTTGATTGTGAGTTGAGAAAGTGGCTTGTAACGTCTCTAAGTCTGACACTTTATGTTCTCTATCTTTCTACACAAATACACATATAAACAATATCTTTTGAGTTTATTAATACTATTATTCAGGTCCTCCTTGTCATTACTTTATTGTCTATAGATTTGGTCCATTTCTGTGAGACAATTTCTTATGTAATACTCCAATTAAGTTGTATTTTTAATCAAGTAAGCTCTCTTTTACTCCTTCTTTCTTTATATTTATCTCTATCATCTACCTATCTATCTACCTATGTATCTATCTACATATCTATATCTATATCTATCTATATCTATCTATATCTATATCTATATCTATACACTTTACCCTTAATAGCCTTTGAATATATAGATTTGGCAATTTTTTCATCTCAAGAATAGATTATTTTGTTAGTTTTTTACTTTTTACATCTGTTCCATTTGTTTGATTTTCTCCTGTAGTTCCTACTCAGCGTTAGATCCTCTGGAGTGATCCTCCAATTTTGTTTTTTCCTATTCCTTGCAATTTCCAAATGTTTATATTTTTCTCTACTGCTTTGATATGTTTTCTATCTTTGATCTTTCATTCTGTACATATAGGTTTATAAAATACTTAGCTCCTTCAATTAGTCTACTGCATTGTTTTCTGTGTCTTTTTTTTTTAAATCCTTAGAAAGCCTTGTTTGAGCTATTTATTTCTTCTAATTACTCTACTATCTTTATCAAGTTTGTCCTCCATTAGTTCTAGTTCTTTAGAATTGTGCTCAATTTGTTCTGACTGTCTTTTCTCTCTCTGGTTGATGATGAAACTTTAATTGTTCTACTGTGCTTTTGTTTGCCCACTAAGCCAGCTCAAAGTCTGAGATAGTTATTAAAAGACACCGTGTTTGGTAGAAGACAATATGGTTGTTTACCCATCAAACTACTGGGTAGAAGAGGCAGCCCCTGCTGAGGGATCTGAAAGAGGCCTCCTAACACTAGGGTCTTTTAAATAGCCTCTCAGCCTCAGAGAAAGTAGAACTTAAGCTACAGTGTAAGTTCTTTCTTCTATATGGGAACAGGGACATGAGATACTTTATGCAAAATTGATGCGGACTTTCCCTTGCAGGTTCCCAGATCAATGAAGATCATTTCGATATAGACTTCATTTTTTTGCCTTAGAGTTCTATCTTGTTCTCTAATGGACACCAAACATTATGGTAAAAATTTGACACAAGGTCTCCCTTCAGGGTCTCTTGCAGAGCCACGGCTTCACTGGTACCCAGCTGGCAGTCAGCCCAAACAGCAATTTTGCTCAGAGAGGAAGGTAATTTGGAGTTGGAGGGTAAGTTGGGTTGGAAAGAGCTCCATCATGGTTTTAAGCCCTAATTTGATCCCTGGAGCCACAACAGCAAATGAGGAAACTGTATTTACTACTCTTATGACCCCTGTGTTCTAGTTGAGAGAAGGAAAAAAATGTAAACGTACATATGAAAAAAAAAAAGTTAACAAATCTCAGTGATATACTATGAAGATAATCCAGTAAGTGATAGGATATGCCCAGGAGATTTCAGAGTTGCATATGATTGTATAGTAAGGACAGTGATCTGAAATAGATAATAAGCTAAGTACAGGATGTGCAAAATTCTGGGGTTATACATTCAACCATAGAAATGGCAAAGCAACAGCCCCAAAACAGGATTGGACTTGTGTGTAAGAAGAATAAAAAGAAGGCCCATGGAACTAGAACATAATACTCCAAGCATAGTGATTGTTACAGATAAATGTAATAACTCAAAAAGGTATAAAAATAATCTGTGTCCAGCAGTGTTCTCAAAATGAGGTCAATAGTAAGTATTAACATTAATATTAAATAAAAAATTTCTTAAACAGAAAGCAAATATTCCATATCTAACCTAATATTAAGAAAACTATCACATAAGCACAAAAGTATTTAAAAGTATAAAAAGGTGGGGTACCTGGGCTGCTCAGTTGGTTAAGCATCTGACTTTTAGTTTCAGCTCAGGGTCATGAGATCAAGCACCATGTCAGGCTCCATGCTCAGTGCAGAGTCTGCTTCAAATTCTCTCCAACTCCCTCTGTACCTCCCCCAACTCTCTCTCAAAAAATAAATAAAATCTTAAAAAAAATAAAAATATAAAAAACTATTTTGTAAAACTATTTCAAATAAGTGTATAATTCTTTGCACAGGAAAGGTTTTCATTAGTGAAAATATATATCACAAACTTCACTGAGATATCTCAATATACAAAGTTTTGCATATGATGTTATTTTCAGGATCTATTATATTTATACCTCCAAAAAATATCAAGGAATTTCACATTTTTATTCTATTCTCATGCTATCCCTTTAGATTGATAAACAATGTTTTTATTTTCATCTTCCTCAAAAATAAATTTCGGGACTAAGAACCAAAATGGACACATAGTAGAACCCAACCTCTGTCTTCCCAACAAAGATCAACAATTAAAATAGCCATCCTCTAAAGAAGATGTGATTATATATATATATATATATATATATATATATATATATATATATATATATATATATTCATTCAATGGAACATTACTCAGCCAACGGAAAAGATGAATACTTACCATTTACATAGACGTGGATGGAACTAGAGGGTATTATGCTGAGCAAAATAAGTCAATCAGAGAAAGATGATTATCATAAGGTTTCACTCATATGTGGAATATAAGAAATGTGCAGAGGATCATAAAAGAAGGGAAAGAAAACAATGAGAAGTCATCAGAGAGGGAGAAAACCCATGTGAGACTGACTCAACTAGAGGAAACAAACTGAGGGTTGCTGGAGGGGAGATGGGTGGTGGGATGGAGTAATTGGGTGATGGGCATTAAGGAAGGCACATTATGTGATGAACACTGAGTGTTATATGCAACTGATGAATTATTGAACACTACTTCTGAAACTAGTGGTGTACTATAGGTGGGATAATTGAATCTAAATTAAAAAAAATAAATAAATAAAATAGCCATTCTCAAGGAACTCTTGGAAGAACTCTATAGTCTACTTAAGAAAATTTAGCAACACAATGGAATGAAAACCCTGAAGATAACCACACAAAAAGAGAAGGAAGAGGGCTTCATTTTGTCTTCATCATCCTTTCCCCCAACCCAGCACTGCTTACCGCCAAAAGGGAATGTCCTAACTAGAAAGAGTTCCCTGCACTAGGTAAGGAAGAGTGGGGTGAACAACTAGCTTTCCAGCCTTTTGAAACACCCCATGAAGGTCTTGCTCCAGTTTCACTCCACCAAGAACAGCTAAGTAATACAGAGAAAACTAAGAACGAAGAAGAAAGACAGTGGCTACCAAGAACAGCCATGCCCCAGGAGTGATAATGGAACAAAGTGACCTGCTTTGCAGACAACTCAACAGATTATACCATTGAAAAAACCATCAGATTTTACCAGCTTTCACCCCACAAGTATTTGCACAGTTCAAACCTCTGTGACTATATGAGGGTAAGATGCCAGCCTAGACCTACACTGGGATTCCCATACCAGGCATGCACTTGGGACAAGCCCCTCTACCTATGTACTTACATGCTGCTGACATGCCCATCACTAGCCTCCTCCATAGTGAGCAAGTCTAGGAATAATAATAATTTGGGCATCCAAATACATGAAGCTAATAGGTCACCACAAATTTTCAATCCAAAATGATAAGCACCAGTGCTACGTAGGGTTCCTGAGCAGGATAGAGACACAGGATTGGATGCAATAACCCCTCTGCATTCTGCAGTGTGCTTGAAGGAAAAGAGATTGGAAGGAACACCTTGAGGTTGGAAACATTGATTTCATAGGCAACTTTTTTTTATATGTTTATGTTGATGATATAATAAAACTTATCAAAGACAAAGAGATTTTAAAAGTAAGAAGAAAATGTTCTTATACAAGGAACCTCCATAAATCCATACAAATTCATGAAGCTAATAGAACATATTAACTCAGTGCAAAAAGACCTTCTCCAAGATACATTATAATGAAACCTGTCAAAAATCAATGATAAAGAAATTTAAAATTATACAGGAAAAAAAAGAAAAAGAAAAGTAACCTATAAAGGAAAACCTTTTGGCCATCAGATTTCTCAGTAAAAACTACATGCCAGGAGAGAATGAAATGACATATTCAAAGTATTGAAAGATAAAAATTGCCAGCCAAGACTACTGCTGTACTTGACAAAAGTTATCCTTCAGAA
The DNA here is from genome assembly GCF_024610735.1 of Ursus americanus. Lineage (NCBI taxonomy): Eukaryota > Metazoa > Chordata > Mammalia > Carnivora > Ursidae > Ursus > Ursus americanus. Next base: position 54,063,334 of record NC_142144.1, on the reverse strand, counting down.
ATGAAGGCAAAATGAAGGCTTTCCCAAATAAACAAAAGCCAATGGAGTTCATCACCACTAGACTTGACTTGCTGGAAATGCTGAAAGGAGTTTTCTAAGCTGAAATGAAAAAGTCACCTACTAGGGGTACACAAGTAAATAAAAGAACACAAAACTCTGATAAAAGTAACAAATAGTAAGAATTAGAAAACCGTAACTATTTTAGAATAGTGTAATAAACATTTAATTATAGCATAAAGTTTAAACAAAAGAGCATTAAAAAATATAGCCACAATTTGTTAATGAATTCATGACATTAAAAGTGTAATTTGTGACATCAAAATATAAAAGCAATGTGAAAAGAGTAGAACTTTTGTAGGCAAATTAAAATAAGCTTCTATTAACATAAAAAAGGACTATTTTTATTTATGAGATGTTTTATGTATACTTCACTCAAGGTAGCCACAAAGGAAAAATATGGAGCAGGGGAACTATATATAAAAGCTGTAGTGACTGAGGAAATCACCATGGAAAACCATCATTTTACAAAGGTAGAAAGAAACAGAAGGAAAAAAAAGATACGATGAAGATACAAAATTACCAGAAGCCAAAAACTAAGATGACAGTATTAAGTTCTTACATATCAATAATTAGGCTAAATGTGATATATTGAACTTACCATTCAAGAGATGTAGAGTGGCTAGATGGATGAAAAACTAAAACACAACTATATGCTATGTAGAAGAGACTCATTTCAGCTCTAAAAACACACAAAGGCTCAAAGAGAAAGGAAGTAAGATAGTTCAAGCAAGTGGAAACCAAAACGAGGCAGGAGTAATGATACTTATATATCAGATAAAATAAACATGAAGATTAAAATGGTAATAAGAGACAAAAATGGTCATTATATAATGATAAAGGGAACAATACATTGAAAAGATAACTAATCACAGATATATAAGCTCCCAGCTCTCAAGCACCAAAATATAATAAGCAAATACCAACAGATATAAAGAGAGAAATAGACAATAGGAAGAGACTTCAATACCCCACTGCCAGCAATGGATAGCTCATCCAGGCCGAACATCAACAAGGAAATGTAGGAATTGAATCATACTTTAGACCAAGGAGATTTAACTGATAGACGGTAGATAGATAGATAATAGATAGATAGACAGATAGATAGCGATAATGATGATAGATGATAGAAAGATGATGATGATAGATAGATGATAGATAGATAGATAGATAGATAGACAGATAGAGATAATGATGATAGATGATAGATAGAAAGATGATAGATAGATAGATGATAGATAGGTAGATGATAGATGATAGATAGATAGATGATAGATAGATGATAGATAGATATAGATAATGATAGATGATAGATGATAGATAGATAGATAATAGATAGATAGATGATAAATGATAGATAGATGATAGATGATAGATAGATAGATAGATGATAGATAGATAGATAGATAGATGATAGATAGAGATAGATAGATAATAGTAGAACATTCCATCCAATAGCAGAATACACATCTTACTCAAGTGCACATGACATTTTTTTCCAGGATAGATAATATCAGAGAACACAAAACCAGCAAATTTAAGAAGACTGAAATCATACCAACTCTCTTTTCTGAAACTAGAAATCAGTAAGAGAAAAGTAAGAAAGTATGCAAATATGTGGAAACAAAACAACACATTTCTCAACAATCATGAGTCAAAGAACTCAAAAAGGAAATACAAAATTATCTCAAAACAAATGAAAATAATATACAATATATCAAAACATGGAATGCAGCAAAATAGTTCTTAGAACAAAGTATATAGCAATAAATGCATGTATTAAGAAATTAGATCTCAACCTAATTTATACCCTGAGGAACTAGAAAAAGAACATATTAAGGCCAACGTTAACAGAAGGAAACATGATAAAGATTAGAGAAAAAACAAAAGAAATAGATAGGAGTAAAACAATAGAAGGGATCAATAAAAATAAAAGCCAATTCTTTGAAAAGGTAAAAAAAGAAAAAATGACAAATCTCTAGTTAGATTCACACACACACAAAAAGACAAGATTCAAAATAAGAAATATAGTGGAGACATTAAAACTGATACTACAGAAATACATCACATCATAAGCGACTACTATGAATAATTATATGCAAACAAATTAGATAACCTAGAAAAAAATGTCTCCACTTCTAGAAACACACAACTTACCTATACTGAATCTGGAAGGAAAAAAAAAAAATCTAAACAGACCAGTAACAAATAAAAGATTGAATCAGTAAACAAAAGCCTCCCAACACAGAAAACCCTATGACTAGACAGCTTCACTAGCAAATTTTACCAAATGTTTAAATGATCAACCCTTGTCAACATCAACCCTTGTCAAATTCTTTCCAAAAAATTACAGATACATTCTACAAGGTCAGCATTACCCTGACACCAAAACCAGATAAGAACATGATGAGAAAACTATAGATTAATATTCCTGATGAATACAGGTACAAAAATTCTCAAAATATTAGCAAATCAAATTTATGAACACATTAAAAGGATTATACACCATGACCAAGAGAGATGTGTACCTAGGAAACAAGGATAGCTCAATGTACACAAATCAATTAATGTAACAAAAGATAAAAATTACATGATCATCTCAAAAATACAAAAAAGTTATTTGACAAAATACAACATCCTTTCATGATAAAAATTCTTTTTTAAAAAGATTTTATTTATTTATTTATTTGACAGAGAGAGACAGCGAGAGAGAGAACACAGGCAGGGCAAGTGGGAGAGGGAGAAGCAGGCTCCGCACCGAGCAGGGAACCAGACATGGGGTTTGATCTCAGGACCCTGGGATCACGACCTGAGCTAAAGGCAGATACTTAACAACTGAGCCACCCAGGCGCCCCCATGGTAAAAATTCTTGACAGCTGGATATAGATGGAATATACCTCAATATAATAAAGGCCATATTTGAAAAACCCATACTTCCTATTACATTCAATGGAGAAAAAAAAAAGAAGGCTTTTCCTGTAAGATCAGAAACAAGACAAGATTGCCTACTCCTACCATTGCTATTCAGTATAGTATGGAAAGTTCTAACTATAACAATTGGACAAAACAAAGAAATAAAAGTCATCCAAATCAGAAGGGAAGAAGTAAAACTGTCACTACTTGCAGATGACATGATGTTATATATAGAAAACCTTAAGGACTACACAAAAACTCTGAGAACTAATCAAGGAATTAAGTAAAGTTTGAAGATATGAAATCAACATACAGAAATCAGTTGCATTTTCATACACCAATAATGAAATATCTGAAGAAGAAATAAAACTACCCTATTCACAAAAGACTTAGAAATAATACCTAGGAATAAAATTAACCAGGGAGGTGAAAGATCTGGACAATGAAAATTACAAGTTGTTGAAAGAAACTTAAGATACAGTTAGATGGCTTGAGTACATGGATTAGGTTGGAAGTATTAATATTGTTATCAGTAATGATATTAAAATACCAAAGGCCTTCTTCACAGAAATAAAAGAAACAATCCCAAAATTTTCTTGGAACCACAAATACCTAAAGGAAGCGGGAGAAAAATAAAAAAGAGGTAAATATCATACTTTCTTATTACAGAGTATACTACACAAGTATCATAATAAAAACAGTATGGTACTGGTACAACCTAAACCCATAAACCAATGCAACAAAATAAAGACCTCAGAATTAAATCCCTTGATATACAGTTAACTAATACTTGACAAGGAAGCTAAGAACATCCAATGGGCAAAAGATAATCCTCTCAACATATGGTGCTGAAGAACTGAATGAATACATGAAGAACCATGAAGTTGGATGCCCATCTTATGCCACTCACAAAAACTAACTTGCAACGTAGAAGATGTAAACATAAGACTTACTACTCTAAAACTCCTTGAAGAAAATGTGTGGAAGAAGCTCCTTGATGTGGGTCTCAGTAATGATTTTTGGATATGATGCCAAAAGCCCAACAGAAAAAAAAAAAATAATGGAACTTCAATAAACGTAAATGCTTCTATAAAGAAAAAAAAAAGACTACTTTCAGAATACGTAGAGCTTTTTGCAAGCCATATACTGGATAAGGGGTTAATTTCCAAAATATATAAATAACTCATATACTCAGTAACAATAAAAATATAAAATACAATTTAAAAATGGGAGAAAGTAAAGAGGTATCTTTTCAAGAATGACACCCAAATGGCCAAGAAGCATATGAAAAAGCTGCTCACCATCACCTATCATCAGTGAAATGCAAATCAAAACAATAATGAGATATCACTTTATACATGCTTAAATGGCTATTATTAAGAAGATACAACAGATGCTGACCTGATGTGGTGGAAAGGGAACACTTGTACACTTTTGGTGCAAATGTTAGTTGGTCCAACCACTATGGAAAACAATATGCAGACTCCAAAGGAAAAAAAAGAGAGAGAGAGAGAAAGAGATCTACCATATGATACGGCAATGTCATAAAGAAAATAAAACAGGATTTTGAAGATATATATATCTACTCCCATGTTTATTGCATTATTCACAATTGTCAAGGTATGGAATCAACCTAAATGCCCACCAACACCATTGGATGAAGGATAAAGAAAATGTAGTATGTGTATATTATACCTGCATACTATTATAATAAAAATATTATTAAGCTACAAGCAAGAAGGACATCTTATTATTTACAAGACCATAGATGGACCTTGAACACATTATGACAAGTGAAATAAGTCAATGGGAGACAAGTACTATATGATATCCCTTACATACAGAGTCTAAAAAGGCAAACTCATGAAACAGGAATAAAATAATAGTTATAATGGGATGAGGGGGTAGAGCATAAGATAGATGCTGTTTAAGAATAAAAACTTGCAATGAATAATAAGCCACAGAGATCGAATGAACAACACAGGTTTGAACTGCATGAGGTGACTTTTGTGGAGTTTTTTTGATCAATATAATACAGTACAGCAAATGTATTTTCTCTTCCTTATGATTTTCTTAACATTTTCTCTTCTGTAGCTTACTCTATTGTAAGAATATAGTATACAATAAATAGAACATATAAAATACGTGTTGACTGTTTATGGTAGCAGTAAGGTTTCTGGTCAACAATAGGCTATTAGTAATTAAGTTATGGAGGAATCAAAAATTATAAGTGGCTTTTTGATTGCAAGGAGTGTTGGTGAGCCTAACCCTTGCAGTGTTCAAGGATCAACTGTATAATGAATATAGACAACAATATTGTACTATAATCATCAAACCTGCTTGAAGACTAGAACTTAATTATTCCACTATTAAAAAGAAAGGATAATTATGTAATGTGATAGAGGTGCTAAATATCCTAGTGATGGCAATCATATTAAAATACATAGATGTATCAAATTATCATATTATGCACTTTAAATTTACACAATGCTAAATGCCAAACATATTCAATTAAAAATAGCTATAGTTACAATATGTTAATGGATCTGCAACATGAAAGGATGTCAATTATGACCCAAACATAAAAAAGGGGAGTAAAATGTTGAGTTTTGATGTGAGTGAAGTTAAATTGTTACCAGAATAAAATACAGTGTTCTATATATAAGATATTTTATGTAAGGCTCATGAGAACCATGAAACAAACACCCACAGATTTAAGAGATAAGTGAAGGCAATAGGAGAATACCACAATAGAAAATCACTAATTTATAAAAGAAGATAGGGGCACCTGGGTGGCTCAGATGGTTAAGCATCTGACTCTTGATTTCCGCTCAGGTCATGATCTCAGGGTCATTAGATCAAGTCCTGTGTCAGGCTTTGTGCTGGGTGTGGAGCCTGCTTGGGATTCCCTCCCTCTCTCCTTGTCCCTCTGCCCCTCCACCTTCTAAAATAATAAATAAATAAATAAATAAATAAATAAATAATAAACAAACAAATAAAAGAAGGTAGCAAGAGAGGAAGAAATAAGAGATCTACATATAGCGAGAAAACAATAAGATACCATTTTAAGGCTCTACCTAATCAATTATTATGCTAAATATAAATGGAGTGAACTCTCCAAGAAAAATACATATAGTGCTGCCTGGCTGGATTAAAAAAATAACACTCTACCGTATGCTGCCTACAAGAGACTCACCTCAGCTTTAAAGCTTAAAACATATAGGCTCCAAGTAAAAAGATAACAAAGATACTCTATGCAATGTAGACCCAAAGAGAGTAGTAGTAGTTACACTTACACAAGACAAAATCACTGTCAAAAAAATATAACAAAAAAACAGTCATTATATAATGATAAGGGGGGCAATTCAACAAGAGAATATGACAATCATAGATATTAAATGCACTCAACATTGGAGCACCTAAATATATAGGCAAACCAAAAGATCATAGAGGAAACAACAAATAGAATAATAATATGGAATTTCAATACACTATTTTCAACATAGAGAAATCATCCAAATAGAAAATCAACAAGAAATGTTATACTGGATACACGTCTTACCAAATAGGACTAAACAAATATATACAGAACATTCCATCCAATAGCAGCAAAATACACATTCCTTATAAGCATACACGAATATTATCCAGGAGAGATCTCATGATCATTCACCAAACAAGACTTAGCAAATATGAAAGGATTAAAATGATACCAAGTATCTTTTTCTGCCACACTGGATATGAAACTAGAAATCAACTGCAAGAGGAAAGCTGGAAACTTCACAAATATGTGGAAATTAATACACTTCCAAATAGTCAATGGGTCAAAGGAGGAAGGAATCAAAAGGGAAATCAAAAAATATCTTGAAACAAACAAAAATGGAAGCACAACAGATGAAACCTTATGGGATACTGCAAAGGAGTTCAAAGAGGGAAAGTTAAAGCAATACACAGAGAAAAGAAAGGTCTCAAACGAACAACCAAAATTTATAGCTCAAGGAACAAGAACAAACTAAGCACAACATTAGTAGGAGGAAGGAAATAAAGATCAGAGAGGAAATGAATGAAATAGAGATCATAAAAAACAATATAAAATATCATGAAAATTAAGACCTATTTTTTTCAGAAAGATAAATCAAACTGATAATCTTTAGACTAAGAAAAAATATTCATTTTTTTAAAAATGAGAAATGAAAGGAGTCATTAAAACTGAAAATTTAGAAATACAAACGTTGGGATTCCTGGGAGGCTCAGTTGGTTAAGTGTCTGCCTTCAATGTGGGTCATGATCCCAGGGTCCTGGGATCGAGCCCCATGTCTTGCTCCCTACTTACCAGGGAGCCTGCTTCTCCTTATTCCTTTGCCCCTCCCCCTGTTGATGATCTCTTTCTTGATCTCTTCCAAATAAATAAATGAAATGTTAAAAAAAAAGAAATACAAAGGTTAATAAGAGACTATTATGTAAAATTATACACTAAACTAGATTAACCTAGAAGAAAACATGAAAAAAATAGAAAATGTGAATAGACCTATAATGAGCATGGAAATTCAATTAGTATTCAAAACCTCCTAAGACAGAAAAGCCCAGGGCTACATGGTTTTCCTGGCGATTCTACCAAACATCTAAGAAAATTAATACCAATCTTTCTCAAGCTTTTCCAAAAAATTGAGGAGGAAGACACACTCCACACTCATTTTACTGGAACAGCATTACCCTTATAACATAGACACATAAGGACATTACAAGAAAAGTATACTACGAATCAATATCCCTGATTAATACAGATGCAAAATCCTCAACAAAATATTAGCAAACTAGATTCAATACCACATTAAAAGGAACATACACAACAATCAAGTGAATTTATCCCTGACACGCAAGGTTGGTTCAATGAATGAGATACACCATGTTATAAAAATAGAGGTAAAAATCATATTATTGTAATAGATACAGAGAAAGCTTTTGAGAAAAAAAGCATCCTTTTTTATGATAAACCAACAAACTGGGTATAGAATCAACATACCTAAGCAATATAAGGGACATATATGACAAGCCCACAGCTAACATCATATTTAACAGTTAAACATTGAATGCTTTTCCTGTGCAAGATAAGTATGTCCACTCTTACCACTCCTGTGCAGTATAGTACTAGAACAAGATAAGTATGTCCACTCTTACCACTCCTGTGCAGTATAGTACTAGAAATCCTACCCAGGGCAATCAGGCAAGAAAAAGATATTAAACTCCAAATGTCAAAGGAAGAAATAAAATTGTGTTTGTTTGCATATGATATACATAGAAAATACTCAACACTTGTCAAAATAACCTGTTAGAACTAATGAACCAATTCAGTAGAATTGCAAAATACAAAATCAATATAGAAAAGTCAACTGTATTTTTATACACCAACAAGGAAGCATTCAAAAAGAAATAAAGAGTGCCATTCACAACAGCATCAAAAACAATAAAAAAATCCTTAGGAATAAATTTTATTAAGGAGTTGAAAGATCTGTTCACTGTTTAAATATATTTACTACCCAAAGCAAGTATAGACTCAGTGCAATTCATCAAAATTCCAAAGGTATTTTTCATAATAATAAAAATATCCTAAAATTTGTATGGAATCACAAGAGAGCCCAAATAGCCAAAGTAATCCTGAGAAGGAACGAAGCAGGAGATATCACACTTCTCAGTTCAAAATATGCTACAAAGCTATAGTAATAAAAACAATGTGGTACTGTAAAAAAAACAGAAACACAGACCAATGGAACAGGATCAAGAGCCCAGAAATGATCTCAGACATATACAACTGACTGATATTTTACAAGGGAGCTGTGAGTACTAAATGGGGAAAGGACAGCCTCTTCAATAAATAGTGTTAGGAAAACTGGCTAAACATGAATTTGGAACTCCATCTTACACCACTCACAAAACCAGACTTGAAATGGATTTAAAGACTTAAAAATAAGACCTGAAACCATAAAACACCTGGAAAAAAACATAGTAAAAATGATCTGTAACATTCATATCGGCACTGATTTTTTGATATGATACTAAAAGCACAAGCAGCAAAAACAAAACAAAACAAAAATATGAAGTGGGACTGCATCAAACTAAAAAGCTTGTGCACAGCAAAAGAAATAACAAAATGAAAAGCCAACCTATGGAATGGGTGAAAATATTTGTAAATCATTTATCTGATAAGGAAGTAATATTTAAAATATATAAAGGACTCATAAAACTCAATAACAAACAAACAATTTAAAAATAGGCAGAGGAAGTAAATAGATATTTCCTTAAGAAGACATACAGTGGCACCTGGGTGACTCAGTCAATTAAGTGTCTGCTTTTGGTTCAGGTCATGTTCTCAGGGGCCTGGAATTGAACCCTCATTGGGCACTTTGCTCAGTGGGGAGCCTGCTTCTCCCTGTCCCTCTGCCCCTCCCCCGGATCATGCTCTCTCTCTTTCTCTCAAATAAATAAAATCTTTTAAAAAATGGCCAACTGGTACATAAAAACATGCTTAAGATACCTAATCATCAGGGAAATGCAAAGCAAAACCCCAATATCACCTCACACCTGTTAGAATGTCTATCATAAAAAAGACCAGAGATAACAAGTGTTTGGAGGATGTGGAGAAAAAGGAACCCTATGCACTGATGGTGGGAATGTACATTGGTACAGCAACTATGGAAAACACTATGGAAGCTTTTCAAAAAAATAAAAATAGAATTATCATATGACCTAGCAATCCCACTTCTGCATATGCAGTCAAAGGAAATGAAAATAAGATCTCAAAGAGTTCTCTGCACTCTCATGTTTACTGTAATATTGATAATAGCTGAGATATGGAAACAATCTAAGTATCTGTCAATGATCAATAAATAAAAAAGATGTGGTGTATATACATAACAATATTATTCAGCCACGACAAAGAAGGAGATCCTATTTGCAACAACATGACTGGAACTTGAGAACATTATGCTAAATGAAATGTCTGAAAGAGAAAGACAAATACGGTATAATTTATGCTATGATATAAGAATCTCAAGAAAAGGAACCCATAGAAACAGAACTTAAAATGGTGGTTAGGTGGAGGTGAAGGTAGAGGTAAGGAGAGACATCAGTCAAAGGGTACAAACTACCAGTTGTAAGACAAATAAGTTCTGGAGATATAATATACAGCATAGTGATTTTAATTAATAATACTGGAGTATAATCTTGAAAGTTGCAAAACTGTAAATCTTACATGCTCTCATTACAAAATGGATGTAATTATATGAGATAATAAAGATATTAAATTACCCTAGTACAATAATCATTTTGTGATATGTGTATCAAATCAATTTATTATATACCTTAAACTTACATGATATGTCAATTTTATCTCAATAAAGCTGAAAAAAATATTTAAAAAGAATCACAAAACCTGTGTTATCCTCATATGATACCTCATCTAGCCTCTAAAACTATTTGAGTACTGCCTTTTCCCTCCATTGGAAGCTCATGCAAACCTCTCTGATACCATTTATAACACTTAAATGAACCTAAAACTCCCTCCTCTATTGTGTGAGTTTTCCTGTTTAAGTCATTTTTCTATATTTAAATCTTAGCCCCAATAACTGGAACATAGTATATGTTCAGAAAATGTTGGTAATGCATAAGGAAGAGAGAATGCTAATGGACACATTGAAAGGATAAAAGAAGGGAAGTGAATAGTGCCAAAACGTGTGGATTAAGTATGAAGGTTGGAAGGGAAAAGGAATTGAGATCTAGAAGCTTAACTTTATAATTGCAGCTTAGGTTGGGTCATGTGCATCTGATAGAAACTTTCATCTTCAGGATAATGTCAAAATTGTGTTGTTATTATCGAGTTCTAAAGATCTATTGTATATGTATTAACTGGTGTGTAGGAAACTCAGAAAAATGGAATATTTAAGTAGTCTAAAGATTAGCACCAAGTGATTTTTTCATAGACTTATGAACTGAATCAGCCTGTCCAACAAGAGACTAAACATTTCTTTATAAGTTTGATCAGTCTACAGAAAAACCACCACAAATAACAGATATTTGATTAGTTATGGTATATTTCTTATTCTTACTAGATCATGTTTTGTAGGATTCACATTTTTCCCATCTTCACTTACCCAGTGAGTAACTGGCTACCTAAGTTGACTAAATCCTTGAGCATAGACTGCTCACAAGAAGTGGCTTTTCTTCAAATACTGTTGAATTCAAAGATCATTAAAATGCATCTCTTCTGGGTTGGACTTCAGGGAAAACCTAAGTAACACCAGCACACAGCAGCTGTTTTATGAAGAATACAAAATACTTAGTGTTAGAAGTGTAATCTTGAGAATGTCAGCATAATTGAGTTTGCAGGAAAACTAATACAGCAGACAAATAGGCCCATGAAGGGCTTGCAATAAGAGATGGAATAGCTATGAAATCTGGCTATGAGCAGATCATGATGGAGAGTGAAAAACCCTGAAGACAGTACGTATTACTAAGACTAAAGGTTGGAGAATGAAGTTCTCACACCATATCAAGATGGTCTGATGTTTTTTGTGTTAATAATGTCATTTTTTTGTTTTTATATGAGCAACTCACTTGAATTAGCACAGTACATTAAGAAAAATATAGTTCAATATTTCACTAAGTTTTAGTTGGTATGTACATATAAAAATTCCTGTGAGTAGGAGCTCTTTTTATTCCAGTGTGATTAAAGTTTGAAACTTCAAAGCAAATTTTGAAATATCATTTTAGCAATGGAAGTCAGTGCCTCTTCATCCATACGCATCATACTTTGTGACACTTTGCACAAGAAACTGAAATTCTTTAAGCTTCTGTGTGTATTTGTGAATCTTGAGTAATAATTCCAACATTGCATTGCTTCCAGCAGATTAAATGGTGTCTAGTACAGAAGCTAACACATATACATATTTAAATAATAGCTACAGCACATACTCTAATTTGTTGATCAGAAAACATGTCCTGACCAACTTTTTCTTTACCTGACTTTAAAAAGAGAGCCCAAGAAATGTAAATGCTTTTATTTTCAGCATTACTACAGCTGGGAATAAACTTTTGTTGCCATTCTGGACAATAATATATACAAGAGTTTTGGGGGGTGGACAATGGCAAAGGGTTCCAGAAAATCTCTACTGTGAAGGAGGAGAAGTGGTTTATATTACTCCTCTCCTCCCACACACACACTCATCTCCATTTTGCCTATGTTGAATTATATCATTATATCTCAGAGTTGTAGCAGAATTCTGATAAAACAGAAGGGATAACTCAATCACGGAGATATCAATCTATTCAGCCTCATGCACTGCATTTCAGGTTGCAGTACTGAATCTTTATTGCAAGGGGTGCTATAGCCACCCTACTTCCACTCGGACTACCATCATCATGACCCATTATTAGGGTTGTGCTGCTGTCACTCTAATCCCCACTTACCAGGTTCCAGTTCACAGCTCTGAGGAGTCATTGCCAGGGGCACTACTGCTACCTTAAGCCCCAGCCCCTATCCCAGTTCAAGACTCTGAGCTGTCATTACTAAGAAAGGTACCTGCTGTGCTAAACTCTTGCTGGTGGTGCTGCCATTACCCTGAGTTCCACCCGCATGGCAGGTTGAGGCTCTGACCCATCATTGTTGGAACTGCAACCCACACCCCTAATTCCCTGGTCCCAGACTGTCTCTGACCCATTACTGCTGAGACCACACACACTTATATGTCAACTACACTCACGGGCTGAAAGTATAAGGATGGAAAAAGATATTTCAGGTAAATATAAACCAAAAGAAAACAAAGTAGCTCTATTTATATCAGACATATTAGAATAAATAAAAAATTGTAAAAAGAGATAGTCATCATGTAATGATAAGGGATCAATTCATGAGGAGGATATAACAATTACAAAATATACATGCTGATACTGGAACATATATGTTAATTATTAACAGACATTAAGAGAGAAATAGACAACAACACAATAATAGTAGGGGACATCAATTTCCCACTTTCAACAATGGATAGATTATCCAGACAGAAAAATCAATAAGGAAATAATGGATTTGAATAACACTTTAAACCAAATGGACGTAGCAGGTATATAGAGATTACTCCATCCAACAGCAGCAGAATGCACGTTCCTCACAAAAACACCTGGAACATTTTCCAGGATAGATCATGTTAAGCCACAAAACAAGTCTTAATAAATTTAAGAAGACTGAAATCATACCAAGTCTGTTCTGACCATAATGACATGACACCAGAGATCAATTTCTTTTTAAAGAAAGATTAACTTATTTATTTTAGGAAGAGAAAGAGAGCACATGTGAGTGGGGGGAGGGATAGACAGAGAGGGAGAGAGAGAATTTCAAACAGATTCCTTGCTGAGCACAGAGCCCCATGCAGGGTTCAAACTCAGGATCCTGAGATCACGACCTGGGCTGAAATCAAGAGTTGGATGCTTAACTGACTGAGCCACTCAGGTGCCCCTAAAATCAATTTCATGAAGAAAACAAACAAACAAACAAACAAAATCCAATAATATGTGGAGTTTAAACAATATGAACCCAAACAATCAATAATTCTAAGAAGAAATTCAAGAAATATCTTAGAACAAACAAAAATAGAAGCACCACATACCAAAACTTAATGGTTGTTGCAAAAGCAATTTTTAGAGAGAAGCTTATGCTGATAAACACCTACATTAAGAAATAAGAAAGATCTGAAACAAACTCAACATATACCTTAAGGACAAACTAAACCCAAAGTTAGCAGAAGGAAGAAAATAACAAAGATCACAGTAGAAATAAGTGAAAAAAGAGATCAGAAAATCAATAGAAAAGATCAATGCCACTAAGAGCTGGCTTTTTGAAAAGATAAACAGAATTGACAAACCTTTGGCCAGATTAACTAAGAAAAGAAGAGAGAAGATCCAAATAAAATGAAAGAGAAATGAAAGAGAAAACATTACATTTGATACCATTAAAATACAAAGAAAAATGAGAGGTTACTATGAACAATTATATGTCATCAAAATGGATAATCTAGAATAAATAGATAAATTTCTAGAAACGTAAAACCTACCAAGACTGAATCATGAAGAAATAGTCTAAATTAATAATAAATAAGGGGATTGGATCAATAATCAAAAAACCTCACAACACAGAAAACCATGGGACCAGATGGTTCACTGGTGAATTCTACAAACTTTTAAAGAAGAATTAACATCCAGTGCTCAAATTAACACCAATTCTCAAGCTTTTCCAAAAAATGAAGTGGAGGGGATACTCTCAAACTCATTTTAGAAAGCCATCATTACCCTGATATAAAAGCCAGACAAAGATAATATAAGAAAATGAAGTTACAGACCAAAATCCTTGATGAATACAGATGCAAGAATTCTCAACAGTTAACAAACTGAATTCAATCACACACTGAAAGGATCATTTAATATGATCAAGTAGGAATTATTCCTGGCATGCAAGAATAATTATATGCAAATCAATAAATGTGATATATTTCATTAATAGAATAAAATATAAAAATCATATGGCCATCTAAGTATGCATTAAAAACATTTGACAAAATACAGTGTCTTATGATAAAACACTCAATAAAACGAACACAGAAGGAATGCTCCTCAGCATAATAAAGGCCATATAAACAAGCTCACAGCTAACATCATACTTCATGATGAAAAGTTAAAACCCTTTCCTCTAAGATAAAGAACAAGACAAGGGTGTCCAGACTCATCATGTCTTCAGTGAGGAAGAAAAGAAATAAAAGGTACCTATACTGGAAAGGAAGAAGTAAAATTATTCCTGTTTGCAGATGACACGGGTTTTTTTGTTTGTTTGTTTTATGACCTGATCTTATATATAGAAGACCTTAAAGACTCCTTTAAAATTATTTAGAACTAATACATTCAATAAAGTTGCAGGATACAAAATAAATGTGCAAAAATCTGTTCCTTTTCTTTATATTAGTAACAAACTATCAGAAAGAGAAATTAGAAAATAATCTCATCTACAATTGTATCAAAAAGAACAGAATTCCTAGCAATAAATTTTTTTTTAAAGATTTTATTTATTTATTTGACAGAGATAGAGACAGCCAGCGAGAGAGGGAACACAAGCAGGGGGAGTGGAAGAGGAAGAAGCAGGCTCATAGCAGAGGAGCCTGATGTGGGGCTCGATCCTGTAACACCGGGATCACGCCCTGAGCTGAAGGCAGACGCTTAACCGCTGTGCCACCCAGGCGCCCCCCTAGCAATAAATTTAACCAAGGAAATAAAGGACATATATATTGAAATCTATAATACATTAATTAAAGAGGGGCACCTGGATGGCTCAGTTGGTTAAGCAGCCAACTCTTGATTTTGGCTCAAGTCATGATCTCAGTGTTGTGAGACTGAGCCCCATGTTGAGCTCCATGCAGAGCATGGAGTCTGCTTAAGATTCTCTGCTCCTTCAGGGGCGCCTGGGTGGCTCAGTTGTTAAATGTTTGCCTACGGATCAGGGAGTGATCCCAGAGTCCTGGGGTCAAGCCCCACATTGGGCTCCTTGCTCCACTGGGAGCCTGCTTCTTCCTCTCCCACTCCCCCTGCTTGTGTTCCCTCTCTCACTGGCTGTCTCTCTCCCTGTCAAATGAAATCTTAAAAAAAAAAAAAAAAAAGATTCTCTGCTCTCTGTCCTATCCCTCCCCACTTCCTCTCTTAAAAAAGTGAAAATGAATAAATGAATGAATGAATGGATAAATAAATAAATAAAACGTTAATGAAAGAAATTGAAGAACAATCAAATAAAGATATCCCACGTTCCTAGATTGGAAGAATTGATATTGTGACTATGCCCATACTACTCAAAGTGATCTACAGGTTTAATGCATTTGTGATCAAAATTTCAATGACATTTTTTACAGAAATAAAAGAAAAAGAACTATCCTAAAATTTGTTTGGGACCACAAAGTAACAGAACGCCAAAGCAATCCTGAGAAAGAACAAATTTGAGGTATCAAATATCTGATTTTAAGCTATGTTACAAAGATATAGTAATGAAAGCAGTATGGTATTGACATAAAACCAGACAGATCAATGGAGTAGAGAGCAGAAATAAACACACACATATATGGTCAACTAATTTACAACAAAGGAGCCAAGAATATACAATAGGGAAAGGACAGTCTCTTCAATAAATGGTTCTGTGAAAACTGAACAGCCATAAGCAAAAGAGTGAAACTCAACCAGTATCTTATACCATACAGAAAAATGAACTCAAAATGGATCAAGAACTTGAATATAAGACCTGAAACTATAAAACTCCTAGAAGAAACCATAGGCAGTAAGGTTCTGGACATTGGTCTTAACAACAATTTTTTTTTTTGATCTGGCGCCAAAGCAGAGGCATTAAAACAAAAATAGCAGGTGGGACAACATCAAACTAATAAGCTTCCACAAAGCAAAGGAAATTATCAACAAAATTAAAAAGCAACATAATGAATGAAAGAAAATATTTGGAAATTATATATCTAATAAGGGATTAATATCCACAATATATGAATAACTCATACAACTCAATAACAACAACAAACAGACAGATAAACAATCTGATTTAAAAATGGGCAGAGGAATTAAATAGAGTTTTTTTTCCCCCAAAGAACACAAACAGAAGGCCAAGAGGACATTACATATGCTCAAGATCAACAATTATCAGGGCCATACATATGAAAACAATGAAATATCCCCTTATACTTTTAGTATGGCTTTTATCAAAACGACAAGAAATAACAAGTGTTGGCAAATGCTGGTAAGGATGTGGGGAATTCTACAAACTTTTAAAGAAGAATTAACACCAATTCTCAAACTTTTCAAAAAATAGAAGTGGAAGGAATACTCTCAAACTCATTTTATGGGACCATCATTACTCTGATATTAAAGCCAGACAAAGATAATGTGAGAAAAGTTTACAGACCAATATCCCTGATGAATACAGATGCAAAACGAAAAGCAAAAAGTTCTAGAAAATCTCTGATGAGAAGGATCAGAAATGGCTAATATCATTCCTTCCCTCTCCCCACACACTTAATCTAAGTAAGGTCTCTTGTACATATTTAAATTAATTAATTTAATAGAAATTGAGAAAAATACTAATTTTAATATTACTTTACTAGGGAATTAAAACTTGTCACTGTAGTTATCTTCACCTTCCCAAATAAAAACATGGATTGTGTGCTCAACACTTAGCAGAACACTGTGACAAATAAATGAATGTATTAACATATTTACTAAAAATGTAAATGTTATAGGATTGTATATGTTAATATTAAATAAGACAAAGTCTCAAACTGATTTTCTAGAGATAAAACTACAATGTCTGGGGAGGAGTTAAGATGGCGGAGGAGTAGGGGACCCCTTTTTCAGCCGGTCCCCTGAGTCGAGCTGGATAGGTACCAGACCAGCCTAAATAACCACGGAATCAGCCTGAGACGCAGGATGATGCATCTGGATCTCTACAAATGAACATCTCCAGCGCTGAGTATTGAGGTACCAAGAGGGGAGCTGTAAACCGTGCACGGATATCGGAAGATAAACGGAAGGGGGAGGGAGCCGCCGCGTTTGGGCGCCGGGAAGTGGCAGCCACCTGCACGGGGGAGCAGGCGGACTCACGGAGGGCACCCGCAAGAGAGCGGACTGAGACCGGTGAGCCGTGAACGCGTGCCACCAGGCATCTCCCGGAACACCGGAATCCCGGTGTGCTCACGGGATCCAGACTGAGACCGGGAACTCCCAGAGCGTGCACGGGGCGGCTGGCGGCTGGCGGGCCACCTGCAGGGGGGAGCGGGCGGACTCGCGGTCGGCACCCGCGAAACAGCAGACTGAGACCCTGAACCGGTGCGCGCGCCACCAGGCTTCTCACGGAACTCCGGAATCGAGGTGTGCTCACCGGGCATAGACTGAGACCGGGAGACCCGGGAGCGTGCGGGGCGGCCGGTGGCTGGCGGCATTAGAAACACAAAAGACAGAGACGCGCCGGCCCTGGAAGTGAGGGCTGGGATGCCGGGTTGGTGCGCACATCCCGGACGCTGCAGGGTTGAGCAGCACCAACAGTAATAGAGTTAAAGTGGCCAGAACATCAGTGGAGAACGGGCCGCAATCCCTCTGTTCTGTGACAATGCAGCCTCTGCTGCTCTGACTCTCAGAAGAGGCATAGCCGGCCGCCAGGGAAAGCCGCCAGAGAACAAAAGCCTGGAAATACCGGCTCAGAGAGTGCCCATCCCCATCCCCCCTCGCAGGGGACACGGAGACTCTAACCAAACAGGGTAGCCTGAGTATCGGCGCGGCAGGCCCCTCCCCCAGAAGGCAGGCTGAAAAATCCAGAAGCCCACAACCTGAGGCGCCTGGGTGGCACAGTCATTGAGCGCCTGTCTCCAGCTTAGGGCGTGATCCCAGCGTTCCGGAAAGGAGTCCCTCATTGGACTCCTCCTTTGGGAGCCTGCTTCTTCCTCTCTCACTCCCCTGCTTCTGTTCCGTTCTTGCTGACTGTCTGTCTGCCTCTCTCAGATAAGTAAATAAATAAAATCTTTAAAGAAGAAGCCCACATCTCTAAGATCCCTATAAAACAAGGGGCACGGCCTGGGACCCAGTCAATAATTTGGGCTCTGGACAACCCCGCAACCTCTCCTCATTAGAATGACAAGAAGGAGAAGCCCCCCCCCCCAGCAAAGAAAAGACAGTGAGTCTGTGGCCTCTGCCACAGAAATAACGGATATGGATGTAACCAAATTATCTGAAATGGAATTCAGAGTAACAATGGTCAAGATAATGAGTAGACTTGAAAAAAATATTAAGGAAAATGTTACTGAGAATATAGAATCCCTAAGGGCGGAAATGAGAGCGAATTTGACAGAAATTAAAAATTCTATGAGCCAAATGCAGGCAAAACTAGAGGCTCTGACGGCCAGGGTCACCAAAGCAGAAGAAAGGGTTAGTGAATTGGAGGATGGGTTAATAGAGGAAAAAACAAAAATAGAAGAGGGTCTTAAAAAAATCCACGCCCACGAATGTTGGCTACGGGAGATTACTGACTCAACGAAACGATCCAATGTTAGAATCATCGGCATCCCTGAGGGGGTGGAGAAAAACAGAGGTCTAGAAGAGATATTTGAACAAATTGTAGCTGAAAACTTCCCTAATCTAGCAAGGGAAACAAAAATTCGTGTCCAAGAGGCAGAGAGGACCCCTCCCAAGCTCAACCATGACAGACCTACACCACGTCACGTCATAGTGCAATTCGCAAATATGAGATCCAAGGATACAGTATTGAAAGCGGCCAGGGCAAAGAAATTTCTCACGTACCAAGGCAAAGGCATCAGAATTACGTCAGACCTGTCTACGCAGACTTGGAATGAGAGAAAGGGTTGGGGGAGCATTTTTAAAGCTCTTTCAGAGAAAAACATGCAGCCAAGGATCCTTTATCCAGAAAGGCTGTCATTCAGAATTGATGGAGAAATAAAGACATTTCAGAATCGACAGTCACTAGTCAATTTCGTAACCACGAAACCAGCCCTACAGGAGGTATTACGGGGGGTTCTATAAAAGTAAAAAGGCCCCAAGAGTGATACAAAACAGAAAGTCACAGCCAATCCAAACAAAGACTTTACTGACAACATGGCAGAATTAAAAGCATAGCTCTCAGTACTCAGTCTTAACATTAATGGTTTAAATTCTTGCTTAAAACGCCACAGGGTTGCAGATTGGATAAAAAGAAATGACCCATCCATTTGCTGTCTACAAGAGACTCATTTCGAACCCAAAGATGCATTCAGACTGAGAGTAAGGGGATGGAGTACCATCTTTCACGCAAATGGACCTCAGAAGAAAGCTGGGGTAGCAATTCTCATATCAGATAAACTGGATTTTAAACTACAGACTATAGTTAGAGACGCAGAAGGGCACTATATTATTCTTAAAGGAAGTATTCAACAAGTGGATATGACAATTCTAAATATATATGCCCCCAACAGGGGAGCAGCAAGATACACAAGCCGACTCTTAACCAGAATAAAGAGACATATAAATAAAAATACATTAATAGTAGGGGACCTCAACACTCCACTCTCAGAAATAGAACACCCTGGCAAAAACTAAGCAAAGAATCAAAGGCTTTGAATGCCATACTCGACGAGTTGGACCTCTTAGATATATATAGAACACTACACCCCAGAACCAAAGAATACTCATTCTATTCTAATGCCCATGGAACATTTTCAAGAATAGACCATGTTCTGGGACACAAAACAGGTCTCAGCCGATACCAAAAGATTGAAATTATCCCCTGCATATTCTCAGACCACAACGCTCTGAAATTGGAACTCAACCACAAGGAAAAATTTGGAAGAAACTCAAACACTTGGAGACTAAGAACCCTCCTGCTCAGGAATGACTCGATAAACCAGGAAATCAAAAATCAAATTAAACAATTTATGGAGACCAATGAGAATGAAAATACAACAGTCCAAAACCTATGGGATACTGCAAAGGCAGTCCTAAGGGGGAAATACATAGCCATCCAAGCCTCACTCAAAAGAATAGAAAAATCTAAAATGCAGTTTTTATATTCTCACCTCAAGAAGCTGGAACAGCAACAGAGGGACAGGCCTAATCCACGCACGAGGAAGCAGTTGACCAAAATTAGAGCTGAAATCAATCAAGCAGAAACCAGAAGTACAGTAGAGCAGATCAACAGGACTAGAAGCTGGTTCTTAAGGGAATCAATAAAATTGACAGACCACTGGCAAGACTTATCCAAAAGAAAAGAGAAAGGACCCAGATTATTAAAATTATGAATGAAAAAGGAGAGGTCATGACGAACACCATTGAAATTGGAAGAATTATTAGAAATTTTTATCAACAGCTATATGCCAATAAACTAAGCAATCTGGAAGAGATGGAATCCTTCCTGGAAACCTATAAACTACCAAGACTGAAACAGGAAGAAATTGATTTCTTAAATAGGCCAATTAATTATGAAGAAATTGAGTCAGTGATAAACAACCTTCCAAATAACAAAACTCCAGGCCCGGACGGTTTTCCTGGGGTATTCTACCAAACATTCAAAGAAGAAATAATACCTATTCTCCTAAAGCTATTTCAAAAAATAGAAACAGAAGGAAAGCTACCAAACTCATTCTATGAGGCCAATATTACCTTGATCCCCAAACCAGGCAAAGACCCCATCAAAAAGGAGAATTACAGACCGATTTCCCTAATGAATATGGATGCCAAAATCCTCAACAAGATACTTGCTAATAGAATCCAACAGTTCATTAAAAGGATTATCCACCACGATCAAGTGGGATTCATACCTGGGATGCAAGCGTGGTTCAATATTCGCAAATCAATCAGCGTGATACATCATATCAACAAGAAAAGACTCAAGAACCATATGATCCTCTCAATCGATGCCGAAAAAACATTTGACAAAATACAGCATCCTTTCCTGATTAAAACCCTTCAGAGTGTAGGAATAGAAGGTACATTTCTCAATCTCATAAAAGCCATCTATGAAAAGCCTACTGCAAATATTATTCTCAATGGGGAAAAGCTGGAAGCCTTTCCCTTAAGATCAGGAACACGACAAGGATGCCCACTCTCACCACTATTATTCAACATAGTACTAGAAGTCCTTGCAACAGCAATCAGACGACAAAAAGGGATCAAAGGTATTCAAATCGGCAAAGAGGAAGTCAAAATGTCTCTCTTCGCAGATGACATGATACTCTATATGGAAAACCCAAAAGAAGCCACTCCCAAACTATTAGAAGTTATAGAGCAATTCAGTAACGTGGCAGGATACAAAATCAATGCTCAGAAATCAGTTGCATCTCTGTACATGAATAACGAGAATGAAGAAAGAGAAATTAGAGAATCCACCCCATTTACAATAGCAACAAAAACCATACGTTACCTTGGAATTAACTTAACCAGAGACGTAAAGGACCTTTATTTTAGAAACTATAAATCACTCTTAAAAGACATTGAGGAAGACATAAAAATATGGAAAGATATTCCATGCTCATGGATCGGAAGAATTAACATAGTTAAAATATCCATGCTACCCAGAGCAATCTACACTTTCAATGCTATCCCGATCAAAATACCGAGAACGTTTTTCAAAGAACTGGAACAAATAGTCCTTAAATTTGTATGGAACCAGAAAAGGCCCCGAATCTCCAAGGAACTGTTGAGAAGGAAAAACAAAGCTGGGGGCATCACAATGCCGGATTTCGAGCTGTACTACAAAGCTGTGATCACAAAGACAGCATGGTACTGGCACAAAAACAGACACATAGACCAATGGAACAGAATAGAGAGCCCAGAAATGGACCCTCGGCTCTTTGGGCAACTAATATTTGATAAAGCAGGAAAAAACATCCGGTGGGAAAAAGACAGTCTCTTCAATAAATGGTGCTGGGAAAATTGGACAGCTACATGCAAAAGAATGAAACTTGACCACTATCTCACACCATACACAAAAATAAACTCCAAATGGATGAGACAGGAATCCATCAAAATTCTAGAGGAGAACATAGGCAACAACCTCTACGGCATCGGCCAAAGCAACCTTTTTCATGATACATCCCCAAAGGCAAGAGAAACAAAAGATAAAATGAATTTATGGGACTTCATCAAGATTAAAAGTTTCTGCACAGCCAAGGAAACAGTCAGAAAAACTAAGAGGCAGCCCACGGAATGGGAGAAGATATTTGCAAATGACACTACAGATAAAGGACAGGTATCCAAGATCTACAAAGAACTTCTCAAACTCAATACATGAGAAACAAATAAACAAATCAAAAAATGGGCAGAAGATATGAACAGACACTTTTCCAATGAAGACATACAATGGCTAACAGACACATGAAAAAATGTTCAAAATCATTAGCCATCAAGGAAATTCAAATCAAAACCACACTGAGATACCACCTTACGCCAGTTAGAATGGCAAAAATAGACAAGGCAAGAAACAACAATTGTTGGAGAGATGTGGAGAAAGGGGATCCCTCCTACATTGTTGGTGGGAATGCAAGTTGGTACAGCCACTCTGGAAAACAGTGTGGAGGTCCCTTAAAAAGTTAAAAATTGAGCTACCCTATGATCCAGCCATTGCACTACTGGGTGTTTACCCCAAAGATACAGACGTAGTGAAGAGAAGGGCCATATGCACCCCAATGTTCATAGCAGTAATGTCCACAATAGCTAAATCGTGGAAGGAGCCGAGATGCCCTGCAACAGATGACTGGATTAAGAAGTTGTGGTCCATATATACAATGGAATATTACTCAGCAATCAGAAAGAACGAGTTCTCAACATTTGCTACAACATGGACGGCACTGGAGGAGATAATGCTAAGTGAAATAAGTCAAGCAGAGAAAGACAACTATCATATGATTTCTCTCATCTATGGAACATAAGAACTAGAATGATCAGTAGGGGAAGAAAGGGATAAAGAAATGGGGGGGTAATCAGAAGGGGGAAAGAAACATGAGAGACTATGGACTATGAGAAACAAACTGAGGGCTACAGAGGGGAGGGGGGTGGGGGAATGGGATAGGTCGGTGATGGGTAGTAAGGAGGGCACATATTGCATGGTGCACTGGGTGTTATACACAACTAATGAATCATCGAGCCTTACACTGAAAACTGGGGATGTACTGTATGGTGAGTAACATAATATAATAAAAAATCATTATAAAAAAAAAACTGCAGTGTCTGAGATGAATATTTTAGAAAAAATTAATAGCAAATTAGAGGAAATGATTAATAAACTTGAAAATATAATAATAATAGTATCAAAAGACAAACACTGGGAAAAAGGAGAATTTCTAAAATGCGAAATTAAAAAAGAAAATTTTAAAAATGACAAAAGGCATCAGTGAGATGTGGGAAAACATCAAACAGTCTGATAAATATGTATTTGGAGATCATTAAGAATAGAGCAGAAAAAAATATTGATAAAATAACTTCCAAACTTGATGAAAACTATAGTCTTATCAATTCACAGATCAATAAATCCCAAACACAACAAACATGAAGAAGACAACACCAAGAAACATCAAAATCAAATTGCTTATATGAGGATAAAGAGAAAAATCCTAAAATCAGTTACAGAGAAAACATATTATGTAAAGAAGAACAAAGACAAGGATGACAGATTTTTTCCTCTGGAAAGCATGAGAGCAATAAGATAATAGAACAACATCTTTGAAGTACTATGGCAGAAAATCTTCAATCTATAATACCCAGTAAAAATATCTTCAAAAATGAAACTGAAATAAAGACATTTTAACATATAGAAAAAGCTGAAAGAAATCATTTCCTGCAAATCTGCACTTAGAAAAAAATTTAAAGATGACCTTCAGAAAAAAGTAAAAGGACTACAGATGGAACTATGGGTCTACACAAAGGAATGAAGAGCACTGGAAACAGTAACCCCATGAGTAAGTGAGGAAGACTTTATTTTCTTATTATTTATATCTCTATAAAAGATAGCTGCTTCAACAAAAGTAACAAAAAAGGTAGTCTGAGATTGGCAACATAAACAGAAATAAAATCTATCACAAAAATTGATAGAACTGCAAGGACAAATAGAAAATTGCACAATTTTAGGTGGATATTCAATATTGCCCTTTCATTAAATGATAGTATAAGTAACATACCATCAGCAAAGATACAGTAGATTTGAATGGCACTATCCAGCCAACTTAATTTAATTCACATTTATAGACAATTTCACCCAACAACAGCAGGATAGACATTCTTCTCAAGAGTACTTGGGACATTTACTATGATAGACAATAACTGAGACATAAAACAAGTCTCAATAAATTTAAAATAATTCAGTTGATGCAAAATATTTTCTCATGCCAGATGCATTTAAAGTAGAAGTCAATAAAAGATTAAAAAAAAAAAAACTAGACAATATCCAAAAATTCAAAAACTATGTTACACATTTCTGAATAACTCATGGGTCAAAGAATGAATCAAAAGGGAAATTAAGAAAGTATTTTGAACTAAATATAAATAAAAACAGGACTGTCAGGAGCTCAGCTGAGCTGGGAGAGAGAGAACTGAGCTTCTAGGTGGATTGGTATAACATATTAAAGCAACAAATTTTATATGAAAGAACTAATCCTTAATCACTGTCATGTTATAAGCAGAGTCAAAAGCCAAAGGAAGCACTGACTCTCCTTTACCTACTTTCCACCAAGGACTTGTTTAGGGTCAAGTCAATCAAAGTTGATGTAAGGGGTCATCTTACTATTGAGGGAGCCCTGAATCAAAGTCTCTAGAGGTTTTATGTACTTGGGGGTTAGGAAAGGATAGGGGAAGGGCTAGGAGTGGAAAAGTACTTGGTATTGAATTACAGTGGGGAAAATGTCAAAGTTTCCCCATGCTTTCCCTATAAGGAGACTTTGGGTGGTATATAAAGGAGACCTCAGCCCAATGTCTTAGATAAAGAGACCCGGGAGTGAAGTTACCTGGGCTACGGGTATGGCATGGTTCGTCAGAGAAAGGAACTTCGATCTTGGCTGCAATTCCCTTCTGAGACTGAAATACATTGGCTGTGCATCAAATCTGGTGTGTGTGTGTCGGCAGGGAGGGATGGTGGGGAAGCAACAGCTTTCCTCCTTAGTGCTCGCTAGGCAAAGCCTTTGTAATTGCCTATGGCTGAGCATGAAAAATGATGCATAGGTTTTTTTTTTTTTTTCATCTTTATTGTGACATGACTGGTAAATAAAAATGATATACATTTAGGTGTATGAGATGATGTTTTAATGTATACAATGTGATGATTTAATTATATGTATACACTGTGAAATGGTCACCACAATCAAGTTAATTAACACATCCATCTCCTATCTTTTTACATGTGTGTGGTGAGAAAATGTAAGATCTACTTTTTATCAAATTTCAATAACAAAATACTGTATTAAATAACTATAGGCACCATGTTGTACATTAGGGCCTCTGAACTTATTTATAGTATAAGAGAAATTCTATACACTTTGACCAACATCTCCCCATTTCCCCAGCCCTTAACCCCTCAAAAACTCTGTTTTACTTTCAGGCTCAATGAGATCAACATTTTTAGATTCTATGTGTAAGTGGTATCGAGTTTTTAACCAGGAGTTTGGCTCTCAACAGGGTTTCGAATTACAGAGATACCTCTAGATATCCCTTCTGTAATATTTGGGGAGACATTGCATTAAATATCTGTTGGGAAAGAAGAAAGGTCTTAAATCAATAACCCCAGCATCCACCTTAAAAAACTAGGAAAAGAAAGAAAAATTAAACTCTAAGTCAGCATAAAAACAATACCAAAGATAAAAGAAAAAAATTAGTTTAATAGAAAGCAATAGTGAAAATTTAAAAAAAAATGTTTCTTTGATAAGAATAGTAAAATAGATATACTTCTATTCATACTGATAAAAAAGGAAGACTCAAATTATAAGTAGCAGAATAAGAAAAGTGACATCACTGCAGATGCTGGAGACATTAAAAGGAAAATTAAGAAATATTATAAGCAATGTTGTGTCTGTAGATCAAAAACTTAGATGAAATAGGAAGGAAAATCCATAGAAGAAAAAATTTACCACAGTTTAATTAAGAATAAATATGTAACCTCAATATTCATAAATTTCAAATCAATAATACAAATTAATATAAATATATAATAAAAACATTCCCATGAGGTAAACTGAAGGCCCTGAATACTTTGCTGATGGGTTCTTAACAAAAAATTACGTAAGGAATTTTAATTCTAATTCTAACTCTTTCGGAAAAATTGAAGCAGAAGGAATACTTCACAACAGATTCTTTGAGGTAAGACTTACCTTGATAACAATTTCAGACAAAAATACTCCAAGTAGAAAAAACTACACACTAATATTCATAAATGTATAGATTTTATGTAAAATTGTACAAACTTGAATCTAGCAATATATTGAAAGGATAATACATCATAATCAAGTGAGGTTTAATACCAAAAATATAGGTTTGGGTTTTAATATTAAAATAAATCAATATCATTCACCATATGAACAGACTGAACATTTAAATCCATGTGTTATCATCATTATTGTAAAGTAAGTAAAAGCAGTTGAAAAAATCCACCATCAATTCCTGAAAGCAAGTCTCTGTAAAATAAGAATGAATAGAAGATAATTTCCTCAATCTAGTAAAGAAAATCTACGAAACACCAACAACTAACATCAGACTTAATGATGAGGGCTGAATGTTTTCTACTTATGATCAGGAGTGAGAAAAGGGTGTCTGCAGTTCTAAGTAAGCCAGTTGAGGGTGCTGTTCATGGTGTCATTCCTTTACTCAGTGGCAGAACCAATGGTATTCTATCTATCCAGAATACTCATGAAGCCTAATGTTGGTATGTTCTTGAATGAATAACTTCTTTGCTTCCTGCGTATTTTATGAGATTGGTTCCTCCGTCTTCCTGTCTTGTTTGTGAACATTGATTTGCCAAGTTTGTCACATTGGCACCAACCAGGCATTCTTTTTTTTTTTTTTAAGATTTTATTTATTTATTTGAGAGAGAAAGAGAGAGTGCACAAGCAGGGGGAATAGGGGAATGGGAGTGGAAGAAGCAGGCTCCCTGCTGAGCAGGGAGCCTAATGAGGGGCTCAATCCCAGGACCCTGGGTTCATGACCAAGCTGAAGGCAGATGCTTAACTGACTGAGCTACCCAGGTGCCCCCAACCAAGCATTCTTATCCAAAATTAAAATTTATTTAGATTGACAATCATACTAATATTTTCATTTTTCCAACATGAAGGGTTTTTTTGTTAATGTATTATGTATTTTAATTAATGTATTACGTATTTTAAATTTAAGGCAACAATGCATTTTCCGAAGTACTAACTTATTTAATTTCAAAGAATGGAGAGTCAATATCAGAGAGCTGTGTGTGGCATTGACCTTTTATAAACACACACTGGATTCGTATCTCGGTTCTCACACATACTCAAATATATACAGAAACTCCATTTTCCTATGTGTAAAATTAGAAAAATGCCTATCTTTGTTATTGAATTAATTAAATTCTTGAAGTATGTAAACAACAGTATGTTATCTAGCACAATGAAAGCAAGCATTCCACAGGCAGTGGTCTGTGTGTGTGTGTGTGTGTGTGTGTGTGTGTGTCTGTGTTTTGTTGTTAAAGGTAGCACAATAACACCTCCTTAGTAATTGAGCAATGTGTCCCTTCCGAAAACAATGTTTAAACTATTATTGCCACTAACAAATTCAAACTGGTGAAAAGAAGTGAAGACCACTAAAAATATAATCAAACATCAGTGTGCAAATGTTCATGACTCTGGATGTGAGAAATGTGGATGCTTGGGTTGAGGGTGGAATGAGATGGAATCCAATTAAGCATAAAGCATGTAAGCTCAGAATCCAATTTATTCAGGGGATTTTTTGCATTTTCAAAACCAGTACTATTTTATTATTATTTTTTTGTAATATGCCTGTTTTCTATGGGAAAAAATACAGACTTTTGGGAATAAAACATCTAGCTCTACAATCACTGTATGAGTTTGACATATATAGAGAGATGTAGAATTTCTGTCTGTTCTTGCTGGGGAAAAAAAAGTACAGGGAGATCAGAAATACTTGAATCCAAGTCTATAGCCTTCTCCACTTATGATTTAGGAATGCATATTGTGATTCTTTCATCTGTGAGGTGATGAAGGAAAATAAAATTACTTCCTGAAAAGATTTAGTAAATATTTGATTCTGTATGAAGTGTGTGGATGTCTGAAAAGGCACAACATATCAAGTTGGCTCAAGTAGTTTTTGCACAGATTTCAGTGCTTTAACTTTCAGTCAGTGCTTAAGACCTCAAGCTTGTCAGTGGAAACCATAATGTTACAGGAAGCCCACCATGGTGTAAAGCACTGAATTACAAGTGAGGGATCTGGGGTTCAGTCTCAACTCCACCAATACTCTGCTACCCCTCTGAGACAAGTTCAAGAATGTAAAACTATGCCATTAGTCTCCTACTCCTTTAAACTCACCCCTTCAGCTAGCCTCAGGATATACCGAGGATGAGATTTGTGTTAGTCAGCACACCGCTACAGATGTAGACCTGTTTTCTTTCTATGTTAACATTAGAGTGGCTTGAATTTTTATCTAATCTGTGAATCCTCTGAAGGGTCCTCACTGAAACCATGGACAACATATTAAAAATTGTTATATACAATGTCTGATGTGATACCCCCTTAAGGATTAATGTACTATCTACTCCCATTCTTATTTTTCTTTTTTCTTTTTGAAAATTAAATTAGAAAAACAATTCAGTACAGAGATAAAATAAATGTATAGATAAAATAATTCCGATAAGAATCAAAGATTAATAAGGAAATTTATAGCATTTGCTGTTAGAAACCCTCATCAATAGAGAAAGTGTTGGAGATTTTTAGTCCAAGGAATTCTGAATCAAAAACAGAAGAATATATAAAGTAAAATGTTAGAGCCAAGTTCATTGAGACTTTTGTGGAGAATTTTATTTATATAGAGAGTTTGTAGTTTTCAGACAAATAGTGTATTTAAGAAAAGAAAATTGATTCTCTGTTTCCTCACAATTTCCAAGCCACAATATATGGAATATAATACACATTTTGTATTTTCTGTTTTAATAACAAAAATTAAGTGTATAGAACATGGTTTACCTCCTTCAGGCTGTTGCTCAAATATCACTTTCTCTCTGAAGCATTTTCTGACTACCCCATTTAAAATTACATAGATACCTTATTTTACTTCCTTGGCTCTTTTCACATTTTTCTTCACAGCACTTATTATCTCATACTTTATACACTATACTTAAGCTTTTTAAGTACATGCTCCTACAGTTAATTTGTGAGTTCCAAATCAGCCCTTTCATTGTTCATTAAAACAGTGACTGGCACATAACAGTCTCCAAAACCCATTTAATGAATGAATGAATGAATGAATGAATGAATGAATGAATGAAACAAAATCTGTCAAACACTAAAGTGTTTTACAAGCTTCAATTAGTGTTCGCAATAGCTCATGGGATACCATTCTTATCTCATTTTGGTCAGAAAGAGAGCTAGTCTTAGCAAATTTAAGTGGCTGGCCAAGATCATGCACATTCTAAGTGTGTTTTGGGGGTTGTAACTCAAAAATGTGTAAATCTTATTCTAAAGCTTGTGATTGTCCCATAATCTCAATTTCCTGCAGCAAAATCAGTAAAATGATAAAATTAGAATGGAATTTATCTAAATTTAATCAACATTGTTTATGCTATTCCCAAATGACGTGGTGTACAGGCTCTTTTATATTTAGTTATATTAATCAATAAGTAGGGGCACCTGGGTGGCACAGGCCATTGGGTGTCTGACTCTTGGTTTTGGCTCAGGTCATGATCTCAGGGTCATGGGATCGAGCCCCTCATTGGGCTCTACGCTCAGTGTGGACTCTGCTTGAGATTCTCTCTCCTTCTTTCTCTCCCTCTCCTGCTCCTGCTCATGCTCTCTCTCTCTCTCAAATAAATAAATAAATCTTTAAAAAAATCAATAAGTATAATTCCTGTAATATACAAAGTCAAAGTACTAAAAAATATTACCATAGAGGAAAGGTATAATTATCAGCAAAATTATCCATTTTGTTTTTGCTGTGTTGTTAATACCATTTTAGAAGAAAGGAAAAAACTATTTTTACTTCTTACTTACACTTTCTTTCTTGGTGCATTTAGTGCCAGAATAGAGTCTTGAGATAGCACCATAGCTTATTAAGCCTATATCATAAACCTCCAATTTAGTTATTTCTAATGAAAGATAACCATAAGTACTACTTTTATATGCAGTGATTATCTTTAAAATGTTTTTTTTAAATAACTCTAGTTATTGATGAAATAGAACAGCACATCAATTCTTGAGTATCACAGAATTTACCTATTTTATAATGGAATTTTTAAATTTGTTAATTTTTTCTTTTATTTTTAAGTGTGCTATATACACAAAGGCTATGCAGCTAATTCATGAAAATCCCAATTCAAACTATTGAATCAGCAGGATTAAGTTTTTGATGGATTATATGACAGTATCTTGTGGGATATAAGGGAAATGTGTGATACCTGCTTTTGGTTTTATTTTCCGTTAGATCTAATCATCACTCCACACCTGCTCTTTTCTTAATTTTATACTACCTTTGGAAGAGTAAATGCCTCCTTCCCCTTTCGCCAAAAAACTGATCCACAAAGCAGGATAAAGATCTTAAAGACAAGGATCTATATTTGGAAGATCTGTTGGGAAGAGAATTCAGTAGGCAGCTGGCCATGCAACATAGTTTTTTCCAACATAAGTGCCTTGACATCTGGTTCATGGTAGTAGACTGCCTACCTAACCCATCTGAAACATCACTGCAATAATCTTTAGAAATACAAGAATTAATATAATTAAAATTGCAGAGAGAATCATGGAGAAGGTTACTTGCACGAGAGAGTACACATGTTTCTGTATTTCAGAAACTGGTAGATATGCATCAGTTGAGCAAATAGAATAAGGAAAAAAATACTGCTTAGAATACATCCATTAGTGACCTTCAAAGAAGCGGGGCTGGTATTATCAATGGAACCCCAGAGGCACTAATCATGGTGTTACATACAAAGTTAGGAATTTGTTGAAGTTCTGTCTACTCAATAGCTGTATCAGGCATACTTACTCATTCCTCCTCCACTCTACATACAAATTCACTAATTTCCACTGAAACACCTAAGGAAACCTATGCTATGCAATATTAGGGCTATGCTAGGTGTTGGTGTCTGAAAAAGTCAGGTTTCATGTTGTAAACAATAAAAACAGTTTCTCACTGATTTTATCAGAAAAGTAAATTTATTTTTTTTATTTTTTCAAAATATTTATTTATTTATTTATTTATTTATTTATTTATTTATTTATTTAAGAAAGAGCACAGAGGGAGAGGGGCAGAGGGAGAAGGGAGAATCCATGAGCAGACTCCCAGCTGAAGCAGGAGCCCAATACAGGGCTTGATCCCAGGACACTGAGATCATGACCTGAGCTGAAGCCAACAGTCAGATGCTTAAAAAACTGAACTACCCAGGTGCCCCAGAAAAGTAAATTTATTGAAGAGGACGTTGGTTAACTGACAGAATTATCAGATAGGCTATTGAATCAGACAGTGAGCTACCCAGAAACAAAATCCAAAATCTCGTTGTACAGCTAGTCCTTGGAGGAAACTAGTTGGTCTAATACCTTGTTTTAACACATTTGCCCTGGCAATTTGATAGTTCCACAAATTATACCACTACTGCCACCAGAAAAAATATCATTGTTGTAACCAGAAATATAATTCTGTTCCAATAACTATCTCCACTACCTACAGACTCATTTCAATTAAACATATATTCATGTCACTAACACTGGGTCAGAGTCTGACATTGGTATGTCTTACAGATAGAAGTAAAAATAAAATGTAAAATCAATCAATCCACGAGATCTAATATGTGGACAAAAGGAGTTCCAGAAAAAAGAACAGGAAAAATAAAGAGGAAAACTATTTACAATAGTTGAATAAATAGATAAGTCTCTGTTTTAAATCCTCTCCTCAAGTGTTGATCAGCATGAAAGAAGGGTCACATGTAGACATCCCACTGAATTTCCAGACTAGAATGGGTAAAGAGAAGATTTTAAAAGCAAAGACAAACAGATAGATGGATAGTCAAATAAATAGATTAATATGTACACATATTACAAAAAATGAGTTATTTGAAATCAGCCTTTTCATCAACCTCACTGGTAATTAGAAGACAGTAGAACAAGACATTTTCAGAAAAAAATTAGAAATAAAAATTTTCTATGATTCAAACTCCCATACAACCGTGAAGACAAAATTATAACATTTTCACAATTGCAAAGATATTTTAAAAATTACTGTATGTGCATTCTTTCTAGCAAAGTTTTTTAACTCAATTTAAAAAAAAGAAAATGAGAACGATTAGGAATTTTGATCCATGAATTGTTTTATCTGTATCAGAAAAATATAATAGAAGCAAATTCCAAATGACATCTGTAAAACCACTAGTTCAATCTTGAGAAGTAAGTTGGAAGACTTCAGGAAAGTGACCTTGGGAAATACAAAGAAGAGCCATGTCACTTACAGCTTTTTTGAGAAGATGGGCTAAATTTTTACCATATGTAATAAAGATATATTAATTATACTCAGTAAGAAATGAGAATATGATTATATTCCAGAAATCCATAAAATAGTAAAAGAAAGACAAGTTTAACATACAAAGAGAATAAACATAAAGCATGTTATTAAGAATGGATTGAGTATAAGAGAAAAATCAAGGAAATTATAAGAACTTTGTATCTTTAGAAAGGGAATGTATTCATAACATTCTTTGTTCAGCAGTAAATTATCTATTAAAGCAATTCAAATTATATTTATTTAAAAAGAGGATAATTTGTAGTTTTCAGTTGCTAAAATCAAACAGAAGAAAAATTAAGCTAATATACAGAATAAATTGTGATTAACTTCAAAAATGTAAAAACATTATAGGCAATTGAATTTTGCAAGTAACAATGTATTGTGATGTTTAGCAAGAGCAGCAGTCTAACATAAACATTTAAAAATTATTGAATTATGAGTTGAATTAGCCACAATTTTCATAAAACACCATTGTCAACTGAAAGAGCAATTGAAAGGCAAACTTTGTTAAGCAGACTTAGGTATTTGTTATAGTCTTTCAAAAATAAACATCTTTTAGAATGGCTATAATCAAAACAAACAGGAATAACAAGTTTCAGGAGAATGTGGAAAAGAGAACCCTTGTGCATTGTTGGAAATGTAAGTTGGTGCAGCCACTATGGAAAGCAATATAGAGGTCCCTCAAAAAATTGAAAAGGGAACTACCATATGATTTAGCAATTCTACAGTTGGGTATTTATCTGAAGAAAATGAAAACACTAATTCAAAAAGATATATGCACCCCCATATTCATTGCAGTATTGTTCACAATAGCCAAGACACAGAAACAACCCAAATGTCCACTGATAGATGAATGGATAGAGAAAATCACACACACACGCACACACACACACACACACACACACACACACGACTATTATTTGGTCATAAAAAAGAATAAAATCTTGTCATTTGCTACAACATGGATGGAATTTGAAGGCACTGGGCTAAATTAAATAAGTCAGACAGAGAAAGATATATATCATATGATGTCATTTTTATGTGGAAATAAAAAAACACAAGCTCATAGATAATAGAGAACAGTTTGGTAATGCTACAAGTGGGGGGGGGGAGATCACAATGTACAGATTTTCAGGTATAAAATAAGTAAGTTATGGGGATGTAAAATATAATATGATGACTACAGTTAACAATATTGCATTACATATTTGATGGTGGTGGTAATAGATTTTAATTTTTTCATCACAAGAAAAAATTTTGTAATCATGTATGGTGTCAGATGTTAACTAGACTTATTGTGGAGATTATTTACAACACATACAAATATTAGATCATTATGCTGTACATCTGAAACTAATACAATGTATGTCAATTACACTTCAATAAAATGTTTATATTAAAATATTACCACTTGACAAGTTTAGGGACGGTATCAAAGAATGAAACCCAAAATTATCTTAAAAAGCTGATAAAATATTTCTCTTTTCAATTATGTATGTGTGAGGCCAATTGTTTCCAATACCTCAAACAAAAGAGCATATTGCAAGAGATCGCATGTGGAATTAGATAAGCCAGACATTAAAGTGATCTGGATAAAAATGTAATATAATATGACACTTCTAACTATATTTTGTTAGGAAAAAATAGTTCTTATTTATGAAATACTATTTATCTTAAAATGTAATAGGATTATTTTGTAATTTTTAAATCAATTAATTAAATTAATTAATATTAATTTAATATTAAATAATATATAAATAAATATTAAATTAAGTCAATTAATAAATATTTTAAATATTAGTAACTTTAATTTTAAGGTGCATTATGTATTAATATAATCAACATTATTTCCACTGAAGTGGAAAAAGAGGATATCCTAGAAGTTGAGCTTAATGAGAAGGTAAGTTAGTAATCACTAAAATATACTTTATCAGACTTAAGGAAATATCTCATTAGAACCTCTAACTGTTTCATTGATTCTGGAGATCACTTTTCTCATACAAAATTTAAAGTTCTCAAACTCCCTCTAAGCACTGTTTTAGCTAAAACTTATATAAGTTTGTTTGATATATTTGCTTATATAAGTTTGATATGATATATATATGATATATACAATATGTAATATTTTATTTCATATTATTTTCTAAATGAACTTGTTATTTCTATTTTGGCACACTGGATTATTTACATGTATGTGGTCAAATATTTAAATTTTTAATTTCTTTTTTTTAAATATTTTTTTTGTTTGAATCAGGATACAAACATGGTCCATACATTGTGTTTGGTAGATATGCCTCTTAAGTTTCTTTATTTTATTTAATTTTTTTAAGTATCCTCCACACCCAACATAGGGCTTGAACTCATGACCCTGAGATCTAGAGTCACATATTCTACCAACTGAGTCAGACAGGTGCCCCCAAATATTTAATATTTTTGAACGTCTTTTTGTTTAGGTATCTAGTTTAGGTATCTATTTCATTGGGTTCAGAGAACATAAACGATATAACTTCAACCATTTTAAAGGCATTAGAAGTGTTTCATATATTGACATTTAGCTATCCACTCATTGCATTATGATTTTAGAGCTTGCTCAAATTGAATTATTAACCTTTAACTTTTTATATACAAATTAGAATTAATTTTTTATTACTTCATATAAAGTATAAGAACTTGGCAATACTATATGTCCTTTTATCCCTGACTGTATACAATATTTCAGGCATTGACAAACTACAGACCACAGACCAAACCTGGCATGTGGTATGTTTTTGTATAGCCTCAAGCTAAAAATGGTATTTATATTTTACAAGAGTATATATTTTTAAAATAGAATAAGAATGAGAAAGGATGAGAACAAAAATCCAACAAAAACTATAAGTCACCTGTAAATCCTAAAGTTAATAATCTGACCATTTATAAGGAAAAAAACCACTTACCCTGTTTTTTATACATGTTAATTTTCAATACAGTAATTCCAATTTTAAGTATTTATATAAACTTTAAAATTTAAAAGGAAAGTTTTCTTTTTTTATTTTACTTACCATTTCTATAAAGAAAGAAGGAAGAAAGGAAGAAACAAAGAAAGATACAGCATATACAGGCAGTGAAAGAAACAGAAAATAATCGGATTTACTCTGTCCTATAATATGTAATTAACATTCAACAAAATTCTAATTAAATTTTCAAACACCATAAACCCTATGGAATATCTACATTGTTACATGCTTATGATTCTATTTATTCTACATTTTCCTGTATTCAGACATTTCATAGAATCATTCGATTTTTATTTTTTTCTTTTTTCTACACTTTAGGACTCACTCCTAGCTTTATACTTATCTTGCTAGATTACCCATTCTGCTTCTTTAAAACGATCCTGGACTCAAGTATCAGAATTTTGTCTTGAGATGTTTTGTTTTAATACTACTATTAATTCTGTTCATTATTATTTTTATTTTGTAGTAAGGATTATAGATCTTTTTATAGTGTTATTATAGATCTTGTGTAATACAGAACTTTTTTAACTCTTGTCTTGTTCCTGGCAAGTGGCCTCTAAACTCTTGAAATTTCCCATAGGAGTGTCCATGTTATTCATGGTGAGCCACGATAGTTATGATAACTAGAAGACTCAAGATGAGGAATTTTCATGCCACAGGCCAACAGTATGATTAGAGAATTAGGACTTTAAGCCATGTGATAACAGTCTCACTTCCAGGGATTTGAACAAAATAGCACCATAAATCCACTGGTTACAACTGAAATCTATTTATCCCTTGATCCAACTGCAGTAGAATGAATTTTCTCCTCAAGTTCACATGAAATATTCTTCATTTGGGACCGTAAAATACACCTTCAAATTTTTAAGTATAAAAATCATACAATGTAGATGATAATGGGATGAAACTAGAAATCAAAAACAAAAAGATAAATGGAAAGTTCTAAAATATGTGGAGATTAAACAACACACTTCTGAGTAGACAGGGGTCAAAGAAAAAAATCCCAAAAAAATTAAAAATACTTTAATTAAATGAAAATAAAAATACAACTTAAAATTTGTGGGCTATAGCAAAAAAGGTGACTAGTGAGAACTATATAGAATTGAATGCATATATTAGACAAGAAAAATCTAAAATCAATAACATAAGCCATTGTAATAGGAAACTAGGAAAAATAGAACAAATTAAACCCCAAATTAAGATCAAGAAAAGAAATAATAAAAATTAGAGTAGAATTCAATAAACTTGAAAACAGGAAATCAGGAGAAAATCCACAAAAGCAAGAGCTGACTATTTGAAAAGATCAATAATATTGAAACAAATCATTGATATGAGAAATGAAAGAGGGGACATCACCTCACATCCCACTGGGCTTAAAAAGGATAATAAAGGAACACCATGAATAATTTTATATACACAAATTTGATAGCCTAGATAAATGGACGAATTCCTTGAAAGACATATTTGCCAAAACTCCCATGAAAAGAAATAGAGGATTGCAATAAGCCTGTATCTTTACAAAAATAGAATCAATAATTAATAATTCTCCAAAACATAGAGCACCAGCCTCAAATGAGTTCACTGGTGAATTCTACCAAACATTTAAAGAAGAAATTAAATCAAATATCTTCAATCTCTTTTAGAAGACAGAAGTGGAGAGGATACTTCTTAAATCATTCTATAAGGCCAGCATTATCCTAAGATGAAAACAACACAAAGACATTACAAGAAAAGGAGACAACAAACCAGTATTTCTCATGAACAAAAGGATTCAAAAATCTTCAACAACATATTAGTAAATTGAATTCAATAATGTGTAAAAAGAATTACACACAATGACCAGGTGGGATTTATCACAGGTATGCAAAGCATTTTGAACATTTAAGAAAAAAATTAATTTAATCCATCACATCAATAAGTTAAGAATCATGATAATATCAATAGAAGCAGAAATGCACTTGACAAAATCCAACACTTATTCTTGATAAAACTCTTGGTAAACTTAGGGAGACACTGTTGGCCTACGTAGAAACAAACCCATAGAATCAAGCAAAATAAGGAAACAAAAGAATATGTTCCAATAAAAGAACAAGACAACCTCAGAAAAAGTAAATGAAATGGAGATAAGCAATCTACCTGATAAAGAGTTAAAAGTAATGGTCATAAAGATGTCCACTGGATTTGGTAGAAGAGTGGACAAACTCAGTGATAACTTTAAAAATGAGATGGAAAATATGAAAAAAGAACCGGCCTGTCAGAGCTAAAGAATACAAAAAATGAAAAATACACTAGAAGCACCAGAGGGAATTAACAGCAGATTAGAAAATTCAAGAGAATGGATTAACAATTTAAAAAATAGGATAGTGGGAATTATCCAAGCTGAACAACACACACACAAATGAAGTCTAAAAAAAGTGAGGATGGGTTGAAAGATTTCTGAGAAACCATCAAGCATACTAACATTCACAATATAGGGGTTCTAGGAAGAGTTGGAGAAAAAGTGGAAACTTCTTGATGAAATAATACCTGAAAACTTCCCTAACCTGGGGAAGGAAAAGACATGCAGATCCAGAAAGCAAAGAGAACCCCAAACAAGATGAACCCAAAGATATCTATACTAAGACAGCACATAAAAATTTAAATGCTCAAAATTAAAGATAAAAAGAGAACCTTAAAAACAGCAAAAGGAAAGTAACTAGTAACATACAAGGGAACATTCATAAATCTATGAGCTTATTTTTCAGCAGAAACATTGCAGACCAGAGGCAGAGGCAAAATATATTCAATGTGCTAAAAGAAAAACAAAAACAAAGCCCTACAATCAAGAACACGCTACCTGTCAAGGTTTTCATTCAAAATTTAAAGATACATAAAGAATTAACCCCCCCACACACACAAGAAAAGTTAAAGAATCTCATCATCACTAAACTAGCCTTAAAAGAAATGTTAAGGGGGCTTTTTAAATGAAAAAGTCCATAACTAGAAGGCAAAAAGGAAAGGAATAAAACATTCACTGGTAAAAGCAAACCTATAGTAAAAGTTGTAGATCAATCACTCATAAAGCTAGTATGAAGTTTAAAATACAAAAGTAGTAAAATCATTTATATTTACAATAAATAGTTAAGGGATTCACAAAACAAAAAGATCTAAAATACAAGGTGAAATACAAATAACGTGGGAAGCAAGGAGTAAAAAATGTAGTGTTTTTAGAATGTGTACAAAGTTAAACAACCTCCAACTTAAAATAAATGCTACATACATATAAGGTTATATATGAATCTCATGGTAACCACAAACCAAAAACCTATAATGGATATGCAAAAATAAAGAAAAGAATTCAAACATAACTGTAAAGTCATCAAATCAAAAAGCAAGAGACAAGATAAAAAGAAACAGTAAAGAACTACAAAAACAACCAGAAAACAGCAAACACAATGGCAATAAGTACATAACTGTCAATAATTACTTCAAACATAAATATAGTAGGTGCTCTTTTAAGACAAGGGTAACTGAACAGGTATAAAAGAACCATCTATATGTTGCTTAGAACAGAATTACTTCAGACTTAAAGACACATACAGATTGAAAGTGAGAGAATAGAAAAAAAAATACAATGCTAATATAAACAAACAAAAAGCAGGAATATCAGTACTAATATCAGACAAAATAGACTTTAAAACAAAGGTTGTACAAGAGACAAAGCAGGGTATCACATAGTGATAAAAGGATCAATCCAAAAAGAGAGTACAACAATTGTATATATGCACCCAACATAAACACTTAAATATATAAAGAAAATGTTAACAGATACAAAAGGAGAAAAGGCAGTAACACAACTAGAGTAGAGGACTTTAAAACACCATTTTCATTAATGGGAATATTATCCAGACAGAAATCAATAAGGAAACAGTGGATTTGAATGAAACATGAGAGCAGAAGGATTTAACAGCCACATATAGAACATTACATCCCAAAAGAGTAGGATACATATTTTTTTCCCAATTGTACATGGAACATTCTCCAAGATAAATTACATGTTAGACCATGAAAAAGAAGTCTAAATAAGTGTAAGAATACTGCAATTGTGTCAGGCATCCTTTCTGGACACAACAGTATGAAACTAGAAATCAACTGCAAACAAACAAACAAACAATAACAGCAACAAAACTGGGAAAATCATAAACACGTGGAGGCTAAACAACATGCTACTACTGAATAACCAATGGATTAATAAAAAAAATCAAAGCAAAATTTAAAAAAAAATACCTTGAAACAAGTGAAAATAAAACACAATATTCCAAAATCTGTGCACCATGGCAAAAGCAGTTTTAAGAAGGATGTTTATAGCAGTGCAGGTCTACTCAAAAAACAAAACAAAACATAAAGACTCCAATTTAACAATCTAACCTTACATTTAAAGGAACTAGAAAAGGAACAAACTCCAGTTTATAGAAGGGAGGAAATAATACTGGTCTGAGTGAAAATAAATGAAATATAGACTAAAAAAAATGGAAAAGATCAAAGAAATTGACTTGGTTCTTGAAAAGATAAACAGAATTGATAAACCTTTAGCCAGACTCATCAAGAATAAGAAAGAGGAATCAAATAAAGTCAGAAACAAAAGAGAAATTACAACAAACACCACACGTAAACTAAGGATAACAAGGAACTACTACAAAACACTATATGCTAACAAATTGGACAACCTAGAAGAAATGGATAAAGTCCTAGAAACATGTAATCTTCCAGGACTGAATCAGGAAGAAATGAAAAATCTGAATAGACAGAGTACTAGCAATGAAATTGAATCAGTACATAATCAAAAAAACTCCCAATAAACAAAAGTCCAAGACTAGATGGATTTTCATGCAAGGTGATTTCTACCAAACATTTAAAGAAGAATTAATACATATTCTCCTCAAACCAGTCAAAAATAGAAGAGGAAAGAATGTTTCCAGATTCACTCACAATGCCAACATTAACCTGACACCAAAACCAAAAACACTACAAAAAAGAAAGAAAGAAAGAAAGAAAGAAAGAAAGAAAGAAAGAAAGAAAGAAAGAAAGAAAGAAAGAAAGAAAGAAAGAAAGAAAGAAAGAAAGAAAGAAAGAAAGAAAGAAAGAAAGAAAGAAAATGCCAATTTTCCTAATGAGCATAGATGCAAAAATGCTCAACAAAAACTGTAACACTAATTCAACAATACATTAAAAGGATGATTCACTATGATAAAGTGGGATTTATTCTAGGGATGCAAGAATGTTTCAATATTCATAAATCAATCAACATGATATACCACATTAACAGATGAAAGACTAAAATTCATATGATCTACAAACCATAAGACTCTTAATCATAGGAAACAAACTGAGGGTTGCTGGTGGGGAGGGGGGTGGGAGGATGGAGTGGCTGGGTGATGAACATTGGGGGGGTATGTGTTGTGGTGAGTGCTGGTGTCGTGTAAGACTGAGGAATCGTTGACTTCTACCTCTGAAACAAATAATACATTATATGTTAATTAATTGAATTTAAGTAAAAATTCATATCATCTCAATAGATGCAGAAAAAGCATTTGATGAAATTCAACATGCATTTGTGTTAAAAACTCTCAACAAAGTGCATACACAGGAAATAGCTCTCACAGGGAATAGATATAAAGGCCATATATGACAAACTCATCGCTAACATCATGCTCGGTGGTGAAAAGCTGGAAGCTTTCTTCTAAAATCAGGAACAAGACTAGGATGTCCAGTTTGCCACTTTTAACAACATAGTAGTGGAAGTCCTAACCATAGTGACCAAAGAAGGAAAAGAAACAATAAACATCCAGGTCGGAAAGGAAGGAGTAAAACTGCCACCATTAGCAAATGATATGATACCATATATAGAAGCCCCTAAAGACTCAAAAAATGATTAGAACTATTAAAATACCAATAACATTTTTTTGTACAACTAGAACAAATAACTCTAAATTTGTATGGAACTGCAAAAGACTCCAGATACCCAAAACAATCTTGAGAAAGAACAAAGGTAGAGGCTCCCTAGGTATCACTCTCCCAGATTTCAAACTATACTACAAAGCTATAGTAATAAAAATAGTATGGTCCAGGCACAAAAATAGACAGATCAACAGAACAGAACAGAGAGCCCAGAAATAAGCCCATGTTTATATATCACTTAATCTCTGACAGAGAGGCAAGAATATACAATGGAGAAAGGATTCTCTTCAATAGATGGTGTTGGGAAACCTGGACAACCATATGCAAAAGAATAAAACTGGACTACTTATGCCATAAGTAAATTCTAAATGGACTAAAGACCTAAATTTAAGACCTGAAAACATAAAACTCCTAGAAGAAAACAGACCATAAGTTCTTGGACTTCAGTCTTAGCAATATTTTTTTTTTTGCCTCTGTTTCATCAGGCGAGGGCAACAAAAGTAGAAACAAACAAGTGGGACTGTATTAACTAAAAAGTGTTTGCTCAGCAAAGCAAACCATCAAAGAAAGTGCAACCTCCTGATTGGGAGAAGATATTTGCAAATGATATATCCAATAAATGGTTAATATCAAAATATTCAAAGAACTCATATAATTCAGCACAAAAACAAACAACAATTCAAATAAGAAACGGTCAGGGGACCTGATTTTTTTTCCCAAAGACAACATAAAGATGGACAATAGTCACATGAAAAGATGCTCAACATTACTAATCATCAAGCAACTGTGAATCAAACCACAGTGAGAAATCACCTCACACCTGTCAGAACGGCTATTATCAAAAAGACAAGAGATTAACAAGTGTTGATGACAATGTGAAGAAAAGGGAACCC
The DNA here is from genome assembly GCF_024610735.1 of Ursus americanus. NCBI lineage: Eukaryota > Metazoa > Chordata > Mammalia > Carnivora > Ursidae > Ursus > Ursus americanus. The sequence continues at coordinate 54,020,250 of NC_142144.1, read as the reverse complement.
AGGTACAATGTTGGTGGGAATGTAAATTGGCGCAGCCACTGTGAAAAAACAGCATGGAGTTTTCTAAATAATTTCAAAATAGAAATTTCACACAATCCAGTAATTTTGTTTTAGGTATCTACCTAAAGAAAACAAAAACACTAATTTGAACATAGATATGTACTCTTATATTCACTGTAACATTATTTACAATAGCCAAGATATGGAAGTGACAAAAATATCACAGGTTATACACCTGACAAAACATATCACTATGTTATACACCTGAAATTAATATGATATTGTATGTCAATTGTAATTCAATTAAAAATTTAATTAATTAGGGGCGCCTGGGTGGCTCAGTCATTAAGACTCTGCCTTCGGCTCAGGGCGGGATCCCGGCATTCTGGGATTGAGCCCCGCATCAGGCTCCTCCGCTGGGAGCCTGCTTCTTCCTCTCCCACTCCCCCTCCTGTGTTCCCTCTCTCACTGCCTGTCTCTCTCTCTCTCTCTCTGTCAAATAAATAAATAAAACCTTTGAAAAAAGAAAAAAAAAGTTAATTAAAAGGCAAAGCAAAACAAAACAATCTTCAATAATTTGCAAAAGCAATTATGAAGAGGTTGTAGGATACAGGGTTAATTTATAAAAGTCAATTGTTTTCCTATATACTAACAATAAACAAATGGATTTGAAATTAAAAACACAAAAGATTTTTGTCCCAGATAGCTATGTTGGAAAACCCTGAACCCACCTCCTCCACAGGTACACCACATCTATACCTATTTATAGAGCAGTTCCTCCTGAAGAACTGAGGGCTAAATGAATAGCTTCTTCACAACGAAAGATAGAGAACACATAGAGAAGGCAAGAGATAGACACTGTAACATAGGGAACCCCCACCCCCAATATTGGGAACTGTGATGAGGAATTATAGTACTGAGCCTGTGAGTAGATTTGTCTCCCTGGAGCACAGGGGGAAAAAAAAAAAGCAGTGGTTTAAAAGGGCAACTAGGATGTAAAGGAACCAGCCCTAGAACCCTGCCAAATGGTAGAACAGTTGCTGGAACTCTCTCAGAGTCAGCGAGGCTATTAAGCATCACAATTTATTTCCCCCTCCACTTTGATAGCACAGGCAGGATCAGGGTTTTGATGCCAACGCTGGCTTGCTGTCTCAGGAAGAATAGGGCCTCTAGCCCACTCAGCCCTGGATGCACTGGGGCACAGAAAAAACAAGCTATGTTTCAAAAGAGCAACTAGAATATAAAAATCCAGCCCTAGAAGTCCACCAAACCGCAGGGGAGGAACTGGAAGCACTGGGTTAGAGGTGCTGTTGGGTTGCAGGTGCTGTTGGAGCACCACAGTTTATATTACTCCTTCATCTTGATAAAATGAATGGGGACAGGTTCCAGATGCCATAGCCAGCCCACGGCCTCATTGAGTTCCAGTCATCCCAACAAAGCAGCCCCAGTACAGCACACAATGGGACACCCCCAATCAGTGCTCATTATAGTTCCAGTCATCTTGATGAGATGAGATAGGTACAAAACACTCCAGAACACTCTAGACGTATACCAGTTTGGATCCAGATGGCTTGCCAGGACATCTTCATTCAGAGTGATCCAGGACCATCTTGCATATGCCTTCTTTGGTTCCAGCAGACCCACAGGACACCCCTTGCATGGAGTACTTCAGGAACCCCCAACCCATACTAGCCTTGGCTCCAACCACCCTACCAGGCACTCCTTGTGCAGAGTGCTCTGTATACCCTGGCCCATATCCCACCTCAGCTCCAGCTACCCCGCCAGGGCATCCTCTGTGTTGAGCACCCCAGGACATCTTGAATTGCACCAACTTCAGCTTCAGTTGTCTTCCCAAGTTACCTTCTGGGTGGAGATCCCTAGGAACTTTAGCTTACACCCACTATACCTATAACTGTCTTGCCAGGGTGTGCCCTGCATAGAGAACCCCAGGACCACCCAGATCACACTCTGCCTTGGGTACAACCACCCCACTGGGATGCCTCTTGCATGAGGAGAACGGGGGCACCTCAACTCAGCTCTCGCTTAAACTTTAGCTATCTTGCCAGGGTGCCATCAGTGTGGAGAGAGCTGGGGCCCCCCTGGCTTGCACCAACTTCAGCTTCAGCTGTCCTGCCAGGGCACTTTTTTCACAGAGAGCCCTAGGACTACCCTGGCCCACCCCCACTTCAGCTTTAGCAGCCCTGCCAGTGTGCTTTCTGTGCAAAGAGCCCCAGTACCACCCAGTTTGCACCCACTTCAGCTTCAGCTATCCTGTCAGGGTACCCTCTGCAAGGAGAGCCCTGGTACCAACCTAGTCCATGCCCACATCAGCTCTGGACATCCACCAATGTAGCCCAGCACATAGTGCCCCAAACCCCCAGCTCATACCAGCTATGGTTCAATCCATCCAGCCAGTCACCAGGCATGCAAGTTCTACACAGGAGATGACCATACACAAGACCATTCCTTCAATGCAAGGAAAAATAGCTGTTCTGCTTAATTCATAGAAACAAATACAGAAAGTTAAGCAAAATGAGGAGAAAAAAAGAATATGCTCCAAATAAAAAAAAAACAAGATAAAACCTGAAAAAAGGAGCTAAATGGAAGAAATAGTGATATTCTTGAAAAAGAGTTTAAAGTAAAGATCATAAAGTGCTCACCAGACTGGAGAGAAGAGTAGAAGAACTCAGTGAGGACAACAAAGAAATATAAAATATAAAAAGAACCAGTGAGAGTTAAAGAATATAATAACTGAAATTAAAAAAAAACCATAAAATTACAGATTAAAAGAGAGGAGTAGATTAGAAGACGCAGAAGAATGGATAAGTGATCGGGAAGACTGGGTAATGGAAAGCACACAAACTGAAGAGCAACAAAGTGAAAATTTTATAAAGAGGATAGGTTAAGGGATCTCTTGCACAATATCAACTGAACAAACATTCTCATTCTAGGAATCCCAGAAGGAGAAGATAAAAGGTGGGGGGGGGGGCCAAAAAACTTATTTGAAGAAGTTATTGCTGAAAACATTCCTAAACTGAAAAGGAAACAGACATTCAGGTTTACGAAGCACAGAGAGTCCCAAACAAGATAATTCAAAGAGGTCCACACCACAACATATAATAATTAAAACGTCAAAATTTAAAGATAAATAGAATTTTTAAAGTATCAGGAAAGAAGAAAATAGTTACAAATGAGAAACTGCTTAAGGCTAGCAGCTGATTATTCAGCAGAAATTTTGCAGACGAGAAGATAATGTCATGGTATAGTCAAAGCGCTAAAAGGAAAAAAAAAATTACAACTAAGAATATCCTACTTGTCAAGTCTATCTTTTGGAATGAAGGAGAGATAAAGAGTTTCCCAGACAAACAGAAGTTAAAAAAGTTCATCACTACTAACCTGACCTTACAAGAAATATTAAATATTTATTGATGAAATATTATTTCAATGAAATATTTTTCAGCCATAAATGAGAGTAAGTTCTTGCCATTTGTGACAACATGAATAGACTTGGAGAGTATCATTCCAAGTAAAATAATTTAGAGAAATACAAATACCATATTATTCCATTTATACATAGAATCTAAAGAAACAAAACCAACCAATGAGCCAATCAAAATCAGAAGGAGATCCATAAATACAGAGAGCAAACTAATGGTTGCCAGAAAGCATGGGGGAGGGGAATGGGCAAAATGAGTCAAAGGGAGTAGGAGATTTAGGCTTCCTTCCAGTTACGGTATGAATAAGTCCTGAGGATAAAATGTACAGCAATGATATTATAATAGTAATGGTGTGTAGATGGTAGCTACACTTGTGGTGAGCATAGCAAAATGTGTAGACTTGTTGAATCATTATATTGTACACTTGAAACTAATATAACATTGTTTGTCAACTCTACTTCAATTAAAAAAACCCCACAGTATCATTCATATTTTCACTCTAAAAATGAAATATTTAATATAAATATGATAAAATATGTACAAGATCTATAGGAAAAAAACTCCAAATACTGATGAAAGAAATAAAAAAAAATTGAGAAATATTCCATATTAATGGAGAGAAAGACTTAATACTGTCAAGATTTCAATACTTCCCAACCTGATGTATAGATCCAACGCAATCTCAATCAAAATTCCAGCCAGTTATTTTATGGCTATTGACAAGCTAATTATAAAGTTTATGTGGGGGGCAAGACCCCATAATACCCAACACAATACTGAAAAAGAACAAAGTTGTAGGACTCAAACTATCCAATTCAAGACTTACTATAATGCTACTACAGTAATCGATACAGTGTGGTATTGGCAAAAGAATACACAAATAGAACAATGGAACAGAATAGAGTGCCAAGAAAGGACCCAGATAAATGCAGTTAACTAATCTTTGACCAAGGAACAATAGAAATACAATAAAACAAAAATAGTCTCTTCAAAAAATGGTGCTGGAACAACTGGACATCCACATGCAAAAAAATCAATCTAGACACAGACCTTATACTCCTAACAAAAATAATTCAAAATGGATCACAGATATAAATTTAAAATGTAAAACTATAAAATTCCTAGAAGATAACATAGGAGAAATTCCAGATGACAATGTTTGGTGTTGACTTTTAAGATATAACACCAAAGGCAAGATCCATGACAGAAAGAATTGATGAACTAGATTCCATTAAAGTTAAACTTCTCTGCAATGAGAAAGTACTGTCAAGAGAATGAAAATAAAAACCACAGAGTGGAAAAATATGTTTACAAAAAACACATCTGATAAAAGATTATTGTCCAAAATACATGAAGAATAAGAAAACAAACAACTTAATTAAAAAATGGGCTAAATACCTGAATGGACACCTAGCCAAAGAAGATAACATAAATGACAAAAAAGCAAATGAAAAGATTTTCTATATCACATATCATCAGGGAAATAGAAAGTAAAACAAGATATCACTACACGCCTGTTAGATTGGCCAAAATCCAAAGCATGAACAATACCAAACACTGGTGAGGACATGGAACAACAGGAATTCTTACTCATTGCTAGTGGTGATGAAAAATGTATAGCCACTTTGAAAGAGTTTGGCAGATTCTCACAAAAGTCAATATATGTTTGTCATATGATCTAGCAATCATCCTTATTTATATCTACCCAAAAGAGTTGGTAACTTACATCCATATAAAAACCTGTGCATGTTATTTATAGAAACTTTCTCCATAATTGTCAGTACTTGTTAACAACCAAGATGTCTTTCTGTAGGTGAATGAATAAATAAACTGGTATATCCAGATAATGGAATATAATTCAGTGCTAAGACAAAATGAGCTATCAAGCTATGAAAAACAATGGAGAAAACTTAAATGCATATTACTACATGAAATGGCCAATCTGAGAAAGCTGCATACCATATGGATGATACTAATTCCATGATATTCTAAGACAGTGAAAACATCAGTGTTTGCCAGAGGTTTGGTAGGAGGAGGAATGAATAAGTGGAACACAGAAGATTTTTAGAATGGTGAAAACACGCTGAATGATACCATAATGATGGAGATATGTCATTATATGTTTGTCCAAACCTTTCGAATATACGACACCAAGAATGAACCCTAAGGTAAACTATGGATGTTGGGTGATTATCATGTCTCAAAGTAGGGGTTTATCCTTGACAAAAAGAATGTATCATTCTGGTGAGTGATGTTGATAAGGAAGGAGGGTGTGCATGTGTGAGGGCAGTAGCCATATGGAAAATCTCTGTACCTTAATCTCAGTTTTATAGTAAGCCTCTGACTGCTTAAAAAATAGTCTTTAAAAAAAGATCAGTGGTTGCCAGAGGTAAGCAGAGAGGGAGAAATGAATAAGGAGAGGACAGAATTTTTAGGGCAGTGAAATTACTCTGGATGATACTATCATGGTGAACACATGTCATTATATATTTTAAAAGACATATAAGGTACAATACCAAATATATATACTAATGTAAAATATGGACTTTGGATGGTAATATCACGTCAACATAGGTTCATGAGTTCTTACAAATGCACCAGTCTGGTTGGGATGTTGACAGTAAGGAAGCTTTGCATATGTTGGGGTTGGGGGGATATGAAAAATCTGTGTGCCTTCCACTTAATTTTGCTGTGAACGTGAAACTGCTTTAAAAAATAAAGTCTATTTTTAAATTTTAATAGCAAGTATAATGTTTTGTGTGTGTGTGTGTTCTGTGAGTTTTCCTAGTGAATTATCAAACTTGCACAGGTAGTGGGAATCCCTGACTCTATGCCGTGATGGTCATATGTGAGAGGGCTTGAGAACATCCAAACTTTTACCTAGTGTCTGAAATAAAGTCTGTCTTGTGGGGGAGTATACCCCCTAACCTGTGAAGTTTGGCCTAACTCCCTGCAGTTGATTTCAAAAGTAACTGCAGATTGAAACAAGATAAAAATAGAAGGCAACAAAAATTGAGCATGATCTTTAAATACCTTCTTGAAGTTTGTCTTTATTTTAGATTCTCTTAAAATTTTATCTATTACTGACTTTCTGTTTCAGAGGGTCATTAAGATTTTCTGACAGTGACACAATGAGGATTTTACCCTCCAATTTTTAAGACTTCCAATGAATAATTCACTGTCATTGTCTACATCCATTCATTCTTTTACCTGCAGACCAGGCTCCACATTCCAGCAACAGTGATTTTTACAAAATAGAAAAACTCTTTACACGATCCCATGGGGGGGAAATGCCTTTAAAGCTTCTCAATGCTCTGAGATAAATAACATAAGACTTAAGATGGTCTTGCATGCCCTTCTGATAGAGTTCTTATATTTTTCCTTCAACCTCATTCCTACCACGTCACAAATCTCTCCCTATGCACAGGCCACAGCAGCCTTCGTTCTGATCCACAAATATGACATTAACTTGTTCATCATGACAATCTTCCTAAATTCTTTATGTCCTTGGAGTCAACCATCAGGAGGAGAGAGCTACACTGCCAGCATGATGATGCCAATATGAAAGATGGGAAGGAAGAGATGAGAGGTACTTCAGAAGAAAAAGAGACAGTCCCTGGTGACAGACAGTTTCTGAGGGGCAATTTGCCCCAAACAATGATAAAAAAATGGAACTAATTGCTATGAAATGAGATAGTTTGAGTTCAGCTTTCCCGTAATTAATGTATTGTGTGAATGCCTAATTCTCTCACATTTTTCTCTATTTAATTTAGTAAAAAAAATGATTGAAGGTTAGAACAAAAAAAGATTTCCTTCCTGAGTATAAAGGCATTATTCACCTATCATTTTCCTTGACACCTTCTCTAGTAATCTGAATATATTAATTAGGTTTCACTATAGAAGCATAAAGACATATATGAGTTATTTTAATCACATGACACTATTTTAAGAGTTATAATTATTAAAAAATACCAACAAAAACCCATAGATTATTCCTGAATAGCTGTTCAAGAAATACTTCTTGTAGGGGCACCTGGGTGGCACAGCGGTTAAGCGTCTGCCTTCGGCTCAGGGCATGATCCCGGCATTATGAGATCAAGCCCCACATCAGGCTCCTCTGCTATGAGCCTGCTTCTCCCTCTCCCACTCCCCCTGCTTGTGTTCCCTCTCTCGCTGGCTGTCTCTATCTCTGTCAAATAAATAAAATCTTTAAAAAAATAAAAAGAAATACTTCTTGTAGTGATTTCTTACTTTTGATCCAAGTCTAGTTGCTGAATGAAAGATTTGTCATTTCACATATGAAGTCAATTAGAAATTTTTACTAATATTTTTTTTTCTACTAAATACTCAAGAATGAACAAAGGTAGCAAGAATGAATGTTACAAAGCTTAAGAAATGCCATGGAAATAATCTGTTTTCTACTGTCAGAATCCTCTGGGAATGGCAAATTAGGACTTTGTTAGTCTTCTGATGTTACTTTTTTTTTTTTTAAGATTTTATTTATTTATGTGACAGAGAGACAGCCAGCGAGAGAGGGAACACAGCAGGGGAGAGGGAGAGGAAGAAGCAGGCTCCCAGCCGAGGAGCCCGATGTGGGACTTGATCCCGGAACACCAGTATTACGCCCTGAGCCGAAGGCAGACGCTTAACGACTGCGCTACCCAGGCACCCCTTCTGCTGTTACTTTTATTTCTAAAAAACAAGGTTTCCATATGTCTTCTCCTCTCCAGCTCTCTCCCTTCAAAGGGAAGGCCAACGGGCTTCATTTCACCAAAGTCTCTCCTGCCTAAACTGAAGATGTTACTGCAAAAAATAGGTTAAATAAATAGACCTAAAAATTAATTACATATTGGGGCACCTGGGTGGTGTCATCGGTTGAGCGCCCTTCTCTTGGATTTGTCTCAGGTCAGGATCTCCAGGTTGTGAGACTGAGCTCTTGTCAGGCTCCATACTCAGTGTAGTCTGCTTGAGATTCTCTCCTCCTCCCTCTGCCCTTCCTGCTCATGCTGTCTCTCTCTAATATAAACAATATTACATATTGTTTATATTACACAAAATGTAATTATTGCCTAATATAAAATAGACAATAAACAAATAAGCTTTTAAAAATTAATTACATATTAAGATAAAATATAAAAGAAATCAAATTACATTATTTATTTCATAGAATGATCTATTTGTTTTTCTTATATATTCTCTTGATTCTGGGTTATAAAATAAAGTAGGTAAAGAGTGAGTTCAATTCTTTAAATGCTACCCTTAAGCCATAGATTTTTTTTTCATTTCTTAATTCTAAGAAACAGACATTTTTAATTAACTAAATGTAAGGATAAAATATATAGGAAATGAAATTGCATTTACATGTTTTTTCATAGATGGTTTATACATGTATCTTTCTTTTAAACTCTGGATTATGAAATAATATCAGTGAAAAAGTGATTTCACTTTTTTAAACTCTATCTTTGAGCCTTACATATATGAATATATTTTTAATTTCTTAGTCTGTGGAATCAAAGATGCAACTCCCAAACTCTATGAAAGGCAACATATTTTAGGAAGCTCTTTTAACTATTTATACTATTCAATGAACAACAAAAATAAAACTTTATCAAATTACATACTCTAAAAGTTTATGCATGTAGTGAAGGTCATAAGGACATCTATTTGAGGGCAAGCTAAACCTAATATATCCTTGAAGTAATCTGTCTCTTTTGAGGATAAAAATTTTGAAAGATCTCAGATACATTAGAGAAGAAAGGGCTTATTTTTTATTAAAAATCAATATTACTTACTTCACAAAATATATGTAAGCTGAGTCCATTTAGAGACCTGCCAGTATCCTCCAAACTCATATTACAGAAGTTTAAATGTCTCTGGAGGGCGGGGCAGGGAGTAGGAGATAAACATTACCTGCTGAATCCCATTCAGTTCTCAGACAATATACTGACTGCGTACCTGGCAGTGTACCTGATCATGGTCTATGAGGCAATAAATACTGTGGGTTCCTGACCTGGGATTAACTGAAGAGTTTTGAAAAGTTAATGTGATTTACTCATAGTATGATTTAGAAGGGAAGTCAGTCCAAAATGCGTTAAGTATTGACTGCAAAAGCAATTCCACATTGTGGAAGCTGTGCCAGATTATAGAAGAGCATAAAAGTCTGGCCTCCACTGCATTCCCCAACCTGTAATTTCTGAAGTTACAAGAAAAAATTTAACTTTGAAACTATTTCAGAAAGCCCATAGGGGGAAAAGTACACTATTGAAAAGGCTGACTTAAAAGTGAGATTTTTGTATATGGTATGTTTGGTGCTAAATATGGAAATAGCAACTTTGCAGTAATTAAGGACTTGGGAAACATCTAGCAGATTTCTGTATATTTTAATAATATAATAAGTAAAGGATTAGATATCCTTTGTACTGCTAAAAATTTCTGCAGGGGAAATATATCAGGGTTCAGATCTTTGCAATGCAATGATGGTTATGAAGAATACCTGTGCCCAAGACAAGTGCCTGACAGGGATTTTATTTTCCATTTTGTATTTTACTATTAATGTTAGGATAAATTGGCCATGTCCTCATTAAGCAGGAATTATCCTGCCTATATGCTGAAGGGTGGTATAACTAGGCTCTTAATGCTATAAAAGCTTTGAGAAATAAATAGCTGTGAAGTGTCAATTTTTCCTCTTTTCAAGTATTGCTTGGTAACACTAAAAATCAACTTCCTTTCAGTTAGTCCCTTCATAATCCAATTATAGCTTCAAAGTTTATGTTATGTGTACTAGCAAGAAAATTCACAGAGAAGACATGTAATTTTCAAGTTAATAACTTAATATAAAAAGAAATTATTTGAAATGTAACTTTTCTTTCCTACAAAATTATTGACATTTTGATACATTAGAGACATACAAACTATGGACTTGCTTTTTGGTGGCAGCCATTTTACATGTATCAAATAATAACTTGTTCTGAAGATCCTGCAGTGTCTTGAAGAGGTAAACACTTCTTGTTTTTATGAGATAAACTGAAAATTTTGATTTAGACTAAAACTAGATCTTGGTTCAATTGAATCATCATGTGGTCCTACTCTTTTTAGTCCTTCAGACTTCCCCATTTCCCAACATTTTATTGCTGTGATGTATGATGATTAATTAAAGGGGATTATATCTGTAAAAGACAAACACTGACACTTCCTCCTGCTGATTCCAGTGCTTTTGGAAACCTTAGCCCTGTACTAAATTAGAATGTCAAAATATGCTGATGACCTTTGCATCGAAGAGAACTATATGGAAGTTAATAGGAACGGGCTATTTAGACTGCAGTTATCTTATTAGCGCAAGGATGTGCTAAAGCCAGCAATAATGTATAGCAAGCATTTTATTATCACAAGGAGTGGAAGACGGTTCACACAGTTAAGCAGTCAGTGCACAAATATTTGTCCATCCTTATCTTCAGTATAGTCTAAAAGAATTAGAAAAATAAAATAAAGCAAAATAATAGAAATATACCATTTCTGTGGATTCTAAGTACAGAAGGAGTGTGGACAATTTTAACACACACACACACACACACACACACACACACACTGGATGTAAATTATTCTTTCTTCATTTTTCTCTTCCGCTTTTCCTCCATTTCATTTTTTTTAAAGATTTTATTTATTTATTCGACAGAGATAGAGACAGCCAACGAGAGAGGGAACACAAGCAGGGGGAGTGGGAGAGGAAGAAGCAGGCTCATAGCAGAGGAGCCTGATGTGGGGCTAGATCCCATAACGCTGGGATCACGCCCCGAGCCGAAGGCAGACGCTTATCCTCTGTGCCACCCAGGTGCCCCCCATTTCATTTTTTGATTGGATTCTTACCAACTCCATATTTACAAAAAAAAAAAAAGTTAACCGCAAACGTTTATTGTTGAAAATTAATGCTGTTAATGAAATGGTTGATACAACCAGATTTTAATTTCTTATTAGACTATCTAATTTTATACTATAAAAACAGCTAATTGTTTTTAAACTATGCATAAAGACTCTAAGGAATGGAGGGCTTGGGAGATGTGGAAAGGAAAGAAATAAAAAGTGACAGAACAGATAAAAGGGTGAAAAGAGAAACTCTAAGAGGAAGGACCTGTGTGGGCAGTAAATGTACTTTGGCAGAGGAGGGAGGCACAAATGGCAGTGTGAGCAGAAGACACCCACTTAGAGGAATTCCAAGTAGAAAAGTTGTGTATATAGAGACAGCTGTCTCCAGGAAAAATATACGTCTCCCTGGTAAGCCCCAAATTGCTTCATTCCTCAAAATCTGATAATTATCTGCTTCATATCTAATTCCATCTAATTCAGCACAATGTGGATTTGCTCTCTGCCTCTGGCTGGTTTTCCTGAATCAGATCAAACATCCGAAGTTACCCAGAAACTCCCAGATTACATCCAGAATCCTGATGTTATTATTAACAGTATTCTCTTTTACTCTCACCAGTGGTGAGACTTAGACAATAAATTATACGGTCATTTAAATATGTTGTGGAAATAAATGAAGACCAATTAAGCAAGAACAAGCAGAAACTATTCAGAGTTTGTGATAGCAAGGGGGTCAGCCACCACCGTTTGCATTCTGGGAGAGACTCAAAAACAGGAAGGGTAGTTTAAAAGTTTTATAGTGGAAAAAAGAGAAGGTTTCAGTTATGCTCTGAGAGGAACTTGTTCACATGGGAAAGCTGGAGGCGCACTTCCAGAACCAGACATCCCATGTGGTACAGTAGGGGACATATTTGGTTTTCTCCGATTGGTCCTAAAATGGAAGGAGGGTGAAAAGTTAAGCAAGCTAGTAGTTATAGACTATGTCCCAACCATTTTTAGTCTATAATTGCAAAAATTGGTTGTTGCAGGGATCCCTCCTACATTGTTGGTGGGAATGCAAGTTGGTACAGCCACTCTGGAAAACAGTGTGGAGGTCCCTTAAAAAGTTAAAAATTGAGCTACCCTATGATCCAGCCATTGCACTACTGGGTGTTTACCCCAAAGATACAGACGTAGTGAAGAGAGGGCCATATGCACCCCAATGTTCATAGCAGCAACGTCCACAATAGCTAAATCGTGGAAGGAGCCGAGATGCCCTTCAACGGATGACTGGATTAAGAAGTTGTGGTCCATATATACAATGGAATATTACTCAGCTATCAGAAAGAACGAGTTCTCAACATTTGCTACAACATGGACGGCACTGGAGGAGATAATGCTAAGTGAAATAAGTCAAGCAGAGAAAGACAACTATCATATGATTTCTCTCATCTATGGAACGTAAGAACTAGGATGATCGGTAGGGGAAGAAAGGGATAAAGAAAGGGGGGGTAATTAGAAGGGGGAATGAAGCATGAGAGACTATGGACTATGAGAAACAAACTGAGGACTTCAGAGGGGAGGGGGGTGGGGGAATGGGATAGACCAGTGATGGGTAGTAAGGAAGGCACGTATTTCATGGTGCACTGGGTGTTATACACAACTAATGAATCATCGAGCCTTACATCAGAAACCGGGGATGTACTGTATGGTGACTAACATAATATAATAAAAAATCATTAAAAAAAAATTGGTTGTTGCAGATTGTTGGTCAGAGTTCAAATTTTATATGTGGTTAGGCCATTGTCAGTTTGTTCCTTTGGCCTCTAAATAGCTGCTCAGATTAGTGCTTCTTTCTTCAAACAATCATTTATGCTTTTCCTTTGAGCAGGATGCTGAGATGTAACTGACCTGTGAATGAATAAACTCTGCAGTAACCATCTGTATCTCAATTACATCAAGTAAGATATAATTGCTTGGGGACAACAATAACCATGTTCATAAATTGCTTATCTAGATTTATAGTTAAACATCAAAGTTGTAAATAAAACCTTTTTTCTTTAGAATACTAATGCTCAAGAATACAGTTTACTTTTTCTCCCCTTGAACCTTGGTTTCCATATCTATACGACAAAAGTATTTGAAACACAGGATACCTGAGCCTCTGTCCAGCACTCACACGCTATGCTTATGTGAAGTGACAAAGTTTCAGACACTTTGGAAGTTTAAGGATGCCAGTTAATTTAGACTTCCAGTCTGATTATTCCTTTGGCATTCGCTTTTCTATTTGCCTTTTGAGTAATAGACTCCATATGAATGAGCCTGCCCCATTCAACAATATTCAATGACTGCAATTTTTTAAAAAAAGAATTACTTAATTGTTTCTAATTAATCTCTGTTCTATCTCCCTTCTCCCCATACACAAAAGTGTCTAAAATATTTATTTTTTTTCTTAAGTTGCTCCTAAATTTAAATATGACGTAAGGAAAGGTAATCAATCATAAAAAATAAAACCTTTAAAAAGCTATTAAGGGAAAAGAAGAAAACCAACTTCAGTTCACAGATAATGAGTTCTTCTTATTAAATATTCAGATGTTCCACTCTGCGTGGATGGTACAGAAACCTCAATTTAAAAATACTGAATCCTGGGACCGCTGTTAAAGTCCATCAGGGAAATCCAAACACTGCCTCCATAGAGAAAAACCACAATTAGTGAATTATTAACTATCATAAAAGTATTCAATATGAAAAATAAATAGCATAATGCCCACTTATCTCGATTATATATGTAAGGAAAAACTATGAAAACAGGCCAATGTAGAAAAATAACTCTAAAGAAAAAGATTAAGGTAGTAGAAATGATAGAGGTGGGGGGAGGATTAAAATTTTGCCTTTTTGTGTTTTACATTGTCAGAAAATAAATGTTCTTAGTTTTAAAATACATTTTATGCATTAAAGGTAAAACTCCTATAAGGTGACTATACAAAATATGTGAAAAGATTTTCTGATTTTTCTGATACAACATTAATTTGAAAGATTCATTTTAGAAATATAAAAGATTCACTTATAAATTTTATAAATATAAAGATTTTAGATCTTCACATCAGATGTAATTGTTTCAACAAATTTCTAAAATCTAGAAAATTAAAATTAACATGAATTGTATGGCTCGCTGGGTGTTATATGCAAGTAATGAATCATGGGACATTACATCAAAAACTAGGGTTGTACTGTATGGTGACTAACATAACATAATAAAAAATTATTATAAAAAATAAATAAATAAAAAATAAAGGGAGTGATGGGAATATGAAGGGGGGAGGTAAACAGAAGGGGGAATGAACCATGAGAGACTGTGGACTCTGGGAAACAAACTGAGGGCTTCAGAGGGGAGGAGGTGGGGGAATGGGATAGGCCAGTGATGGGTATTAAGGAGGGCACATATTACATGGTGCGCTGGGTGTTATACGCAAATAATGAATCATGGAACATTACATCAAAAATTAAGGATATACTGTATGGTGACTAACATAATAAAAAATTATTATAAAAAATAAATTAAAAATAAAAGCAAAAAAAAACCCATGAATTGTAATCTTACTATATAAAGACTATCAACATTTATCTGTTCCCTTCACTGCATATTCAGAGTATGTAGTGTGCTTGCTTTAGTGGATTTTATAAAATAGGATAGCTTTCTTATATAACATTTATCCTGAATTTTTAATTTGAAGCTATATTTTTGGCATTTAACCTTGTCAATTTTTTCAGCATCATTGTTTTTAATAATTGCATAAGTCTATTTTAAACTTTAAATTTCCAATTTTATGCTCTTATAAAAAAGAAGTCATATATTTCCTTATATGGATAATTCATGAATCACTTACATTTATTTCTACATTTTATATTTCACAAAATTATTAAAGCATATGGATTTTATGGAGGCTCTTGACTCAGATTTTCATATTAATATTCACAAAATTTGGACTAACCAGGTTTACTTAAAAAAAAAACCTTTTCACAAAACAATTATAAACATGGCATATGATCAGTTATAGAAATATTTGACAATTTGATAGGTGACAATACCCCATTTATTTTTTAAAAAAGAAATAACTGCTAAAAAAATAAATAAACAAAAAGGGGTAAGTGCTAAAACACATTTCATTAGTCACTAATATGCTCTGGAAGGTCCTAAAGATTTTACTTCTAAAATGCTAAGCAGGCTGCATATTATTACTCTGAGTATTGAGATAAATAAAAACAATTGCATTGTAATGTTCCAAGTTTGCAGTAGCAATAATTGTTCGCATTCCACCAATAATAATATTTCAAACCATTCTGAAAATGTTTAGGGTTTCTTAATAGGAATGTAATGGTTTCAACTTTAGAAGCTTGGGTTTTAGCTTTCAAATTCTGTCTCCATGTTTAGATGCTGCCTCTGAGTTCATTCACAGAGTGACTTTGATTAGTTTTTATATTTACTGGGGTTTTACAATGTACAGTATGAACTTGGCTAGTCATTTATCGCACTTGAGTTCTGCTTCCACAGTTTGACATATAGAATAATTATTAGAATTCTTTCATAAAGTTTCTTTATAGCAAATTGACAGAATTTGGAGCACATTACAATATTAATGTCCTCTGATGCTAAATGGCTAATATGTCACCTACTAGTTTCTTATATGTAAAATTAATGATATTGCAGGCTGTAGTGTTAAAATGAAATAGAAAGATGAACGGGACCTGAAAACAGATCTGAATTATGTTTCCAATTTTGTTACTTACTCAACGATACCTTACTATGATAAAATTTTCATAAGTTTAGAAGTCTTTCCTCAAAGTGAGTAACATATCTTTCTTAATTCAATTTATAATAGTATCAAAAAGAATAACATACTTAAGAATTAACCAGGGTGATGGAAAATTTGTAAAATGAAAACTACACAATGATGCTGAAAGAAATTAAAGAAAACGTAAATAAATGGAAAGTCATCCCATGTTCATTGGTTGTAAAACAGTATCGTTGTCAATACTGTTCTAAGGAATCTACAGATTGATTGCAGTCCCTATCAAAATCCCAAGGACGTTTTCTGCAGAAATAGAAAAATCCATTCTAAGATTTATATGAATCTCAAGGAACACCAAGTAGCCAAAACAATCTTAAAAAAGAGAACGGTCTTTTTTTTTTAAATAATATTTTTTATTATATTATGTTAGTCACCATACAGTACATCCCTAGTTTTTGATGTAAAGTTCCATGATTCATTACTTGCATATAACACCCAGAGCATCACGCAATAGAGAACGGTCTTTTTAACAACTGCTCTGGGGAAAACTGAAAATCCACATGCAAAACAATGAAGTTGGACCCTTACCTAACACCATATACAAAAATGAATTTAAATTATCACAGACCTAAACTTAAGAGATAAAACTATAAAATTCTTAAAAGAAAACAGGGGGAAGGTTTTATAACATTGGTCTCAACAATGAATTCTTGGATATAATGTCAAAAGCATAGGCAACAAAGAATAGACACCTTGGATTTTATCAAATTAAAAACTTTTGTGCATCAACGGATACTATCAACAGAATAAAAAGACAACCCACAGAACCGGAGAAATATTTGCAAATTGCCTATCCGATTAGGGGTGATACCCCAAATATACTAAAAACAAACTTCACAACAACAAAAAACAATTAAAAAATAACCAGAGATAAACAGTTTTTCAAAGACACACAAATAGTCAGCAGCACATGAAAATGTGCTCAACATCACTATCAAGGAATGCAAATCAAAACCACAATGAGATACCACTTCATACTCATTAGAACAACCATTATTTTAAAAGGTAATCATAACAAGTGTTAGTGAGGATGTAGAGAAATAGGAACCCTTGTGCACTGGCAGTGGGAATGTAAAAACAGCATTGAAGCCACTATAGAGAAAAGTAAAAGTTCCTCAAAAAATTAAAAATAGAATTACCATATGATCCAACAATCTCACTTCTGGGTATATATCTAAAATAACTGAAACCAGGAACTTGAACGGATATCTTTACATCCATGTTTATGGCAGCATTATTCACAATTGACAAAAGGTGGAAGCAACACAAGTGTACACTGACAGTTGTATGTATAACCAAATATGGTACACTCATAAAATGGAAGACTATTCAACTTGGAAAGGAATGCAATTCTGATACATGCTACCACATGCATGAACTTTAAAGACATTGTACTAAGTGAAATAAGCCAGTCAAAAAAGACAAATACTATATGATTCCAATTCTATGAGGTACCTGGGGCAGTCAAATTTCATAGAAAAAGAAAATAGAATGGTGGGTGAAGTAGGGAACGGGGGTTTGCTAAATGGGTCCAAAGTATGTTTTATAGACAAAAAAATTCCTGAAGATGGATGGTAGTCATTGTTACGCACCAAAATGAATATATTTTATTTAAGTGTAAATGTACACTTACAAATGATGAAAACTGTAAATTTTGTTATGTATATTTTATCAAAATTTGAAAAAAATAAAACAACAAAAATCAAATGCTGCAAAAAGAAGCATTTTAAATGGCACAGAATTCAAGCTAGTGTAATACAGATGAGTCAATGTTTTCAAGCACCTCGAGTACTTGGGTAATTAAAATAAAATTAAGGAAGGGGAAGAGGTGCATTCCTTTCAAATAATCTCTCTGTTGGCTTTTTAGGAAACCAGGTAACTGCTAAATGGCTGAGTCATCAAGAAGATTACTCATATTTACAACTTTGAAGCTTTCTTATAAAGTTCTCACTTGAAGCATTTATTTGACATTGCCAGCAGTGTGAACAATTACAGTTTCCAATAAAAATCTCATGTTCTTTGTATTTTGAAAATATACTAACAAAGTGGAGGAACTCATAGACTTGTAAATACAGACCATTCAAATCGTTACACTGGTATTTTGTTATTTTCTTAATAAATATTACTATAGGAGTTACCTGTAAACTCATTTTTAAAATGCATTCTGGAAAACTAAAACAATCACAAAACTAAATGTGTTAAAATAAAAAGTATTTTAGAATGCATGTGTGTGGGTTTATGCCCCTTAAGGTAGGGATATATAAGATAGGGTATATAGATTTTTTTCCTTCTTAAAAAAATAAAGCTTTTATCTTACTGTTACAGAAGCAGTTGCTATGTGGAATAACATTGGATTCTTAGTTGCAAGTATTGGAAACATACTCTAACTTCAGTACGTAAGGACATTATTAAAAGAGGTCTGACTCAAGTGTTCAGAAAAATCAAAGAACTGACTTTGGGAGCCACATATCTAAGAGAAATGCTACAAGAATGCCAAATTTCCCTTGAATTCACTCCTGACAGCGTGTACTCCTAGACCCTGAGCTAGTGCTTCCACTACTATACCCACTTGCAATTAGATGTGGCTCCCGCTGCCATGCTTTCTGAGATGGGTTGTTAATCCTCCACTGTTCATCCAAATTTGTAGTTTCAATCATGGAGTGGGTATAACTGACTTGAGCCCTCAGAATATACTAAATCTTACAAAGTTGGGCGGCTAGGAGACTAAAGAACTGGTATTATCAGCTTTGATCATGAGAGATGCAGAAAAGGAGGTCAGATGTTACACGGTGGAACAAAACAAAAAATGTCAACAGTAAGGGTCAGCCCTAAAAAAAAGATTCAGAGGGCTATCTCAAAATTAAGGTTCTATTATTAGCTTGCTGTATGATACTTAACATCTGATCAAGATGGCCTTAGTGTTCTCCTCAGCTTGACTAGACTTTAGACAGGTTTCTTCCTGACTTTAGGTCCCTTAGAGCATTTACTCTAGAAAACTTGCAAGTGTAAATTATTTCCCTCCCTCTTTGAGTTGTAAATCTTCTTCCAGCCTCTTGCCAGTTTCATATCTGAGGATTGTCATTCTCAAAGACATGGGAGCCATCCCTTTGAAATGTAATCATCAAGAAAATTAGGGCCTCTATCTCCTGCTCTCTGTGAGAGGGTAGGGGCCTAACTTCAGTAAGTACCAAATAGCAAACACAGATGGGCTTAGTCATATGACCAAACTCCCCACTAATGTCCATCCTATTATTTTTCCACTAGCTCACCCACGCATTCTCACCTTTTATATTAATGGAGTTCAACCTCTCTCCCTATTACAATAATTTTGGTCTGCAAAAATCTTGAATAAATCTTCCATACCTATTTAATTCCATGAAGTGCAATGTTTCTCTGACACAAATGATTAAAGTATGTATAATTATATCAATTAGTAGATACAGCTATGATATGTATGATAAATGTATATATACAAGCATAAATATACTACATGGCATATCTATTTACCTAAGTCCTATAAAAACGTAATTTTCATGAGAGGATAAAATCATGGCTCATATGCATATATCAAAATGAACTGTGTTGAAAAACACATAAACAATATTTACTCTTGTTTTTTAAAATAATGCTAAAAGGCTGAAATATAATGTAAGTAGCTATAAATAAATGAATTTATTATTTCCTTTTGCTTACAGAACAAGTGTCTTTTTCTGTTTGGCACCTCTGTCATTATGCCTTCTAAATATTTTACATAGCTTTCTCCAAGATCGCATTTTGATCAACCTCCTGGCAGGGCTGGGGACTTGCTCATTTCCACTTCTAGCATATATGTTGCTCAAATATTGTTGTTTTTGTTTTGTGGAATCGAATAGAATGGGGAATAGCATATTCCTCTGGGGAAATGGGCTCCTGAGTTGACCCCAAAAACAGTATAATGTTCTTTGGGTTTTGCTTTCTTACCCTTGCAGTGAAGACCCCCTAAAGAACAATCTGAAAGGATATTTCAAAGTCCATGAAAAAAATGTACAAAATATTAAGAGAAATGATATTGTCAACAAAGGTGTGGAGAATGTGTTACTTACTGAGTGCGTGAGTGCTATAGTTCTCAATGCAGTACTGTGATATTCATGTCCAACTTTGACCCAAGAGAATGAATGCAGTTCATTTATAATTAGATTTTCTTGCATGGGAGTGATGAATCATAATTCTAATCCTTGATATATGGCATTTTAGTATTCTGACCTTTCAGTAAAGGTACATGCTTGATTAGAAAACATTTGAAACACCCTTGCCATTGGAAGACAGAGTTGTAAATGGTAAAAGCAATGAAATAAGCCCCCAACTCAATATAGACTCTCCAAAGGTCAAGATGAAGCAGCCTGTCTATTTAACTGCACAAATATACGAGTCATTCATTGAAGTACAAGGCAGTTTCATGACAAAGATCATAAAACAAAAGCAATGGCACTATATTGAGTTTATAGTCTGAATTAATAAGATAAAATTCCACGTATTTTAATATATATACATGTATATATATATTCTAGAAACTATAATTCTGTAGCTGAGTTTATAGTCTATGTTAATAAGATAAAATTCCATGTATTTTAATCTCTCTCTCTCTCTCTCTCTATATATATATATATATTAGAAACTATAATTCTGTAGGTGGTTCTTCTTTGCCATAACATGACAATAATTTTTATTCTATAAAGTTTGACAGATATTCCATTAGATTAATTTAAGAAGGCTGGCAATGAATTTAAAAAGTTTCATCAGCAAAAAGGGGATTCCTAATAGCTTCTTAAAAGAAAAACTTTCCTTACTCAAGTTTGTTGCTGTTTTGTTTTTCTGTGAGAATTAATGGAGTGTTTTCTGTTCTCTTGAATTATTAAGCTTCCTGATACACTTTCTTTAAGCTACTGTCTGTAAAGGCCACCTTCAGAATTGTTGCCTCAGCACAAATAAGTGAGTTTGAAAACAAAAACAAAAAACTATTGACTTAAAAATATGTGTATTTAAAAAAAAAAAGGAAATAATATTATCATTAGACTTTGCAATACAATAGTGTTTATATTGTATATTCTTAAATCATATATTGGGACCTCACTAGAAATTTCTAGTTACCTGAAGGTGACTTTTTAATTTCTGAAATATTTTTATTCACTTCAATTTATAAAACAGGAAAAGCTAATAGAGTTTTTTAAAAAATATTAGGTATGTCAATAAAACAGAGGAGATACAAGTTCCTAAATCCTAGAAATTATTGTTTGATCTATTTAAACAAGATTCCATTGGGTTTTAAAAAATACAGTTTTCCTTAATACCTACCACCCAGTTACCACATCCCCCTCCCCCCTCCCTTCTGTAACTCTCAGTTTGGTTCCTGCAGTCCAGAGTCCCTCCCTGTGGTCCTCCATGCTAGTCCTTATTTCCACATATGAGTGAAACCATATGATAATTGTCTTTCTCTACTCGACTTATTTCACTTACCATAATACCCTCCAGTTCCATGTCGATATAAATGGTGGGTATTTATCCCTTCTGATGACTGAATAGTATTTCATTGTATATATGAAACACTACATCAAAAACTAATGATGTACTTTAAGCTGACTAATTGGACATAATAAAAAAACATAAAAAATGAAATCTTGAATCAGAAAAACAAAAAAATACAGTTTTCCATATATTAATTTAATATACACAAATGGACCAATTGTTTCAATTCTTACTTCCCATATAATCATACTACTGAACAGAAGTTCAAAAAAGCTTTTTTTCATCATTAACAAATATTTCTATATTTGAAAATCTATTACATCGATATTCTTCTGCATATTCTATGCACTTCTTATGTAGAGCTAACTTTTCTCAATATTTAATTATCCTTTTCTGGCTTTCATGGAATAAATTAACCTGATCTCATTATTTATACCTTTGACCCATATGCAGGGCAATGGGATTTATGAGTGATGTTCACTGGTACTCTTAAGCAGGATGCTCATTTTCTAACATGAATAAGACATTCAGAACATTTTTTCAGGTCTCATCGCATTTGTGAGAATGAAGTATCTTAATGTAATGCAGGAAAAAGTGGGAAAATTAGCAGTAATTTAAATTATAATACAATAAGATATCTTCTGTGGGTAAAAACATTAATTATGTACATTTGTCAAAGATAAAATAAAAACACCAATATTATAGGCTCTTTAAGGCTTCAAAACACTATAATAATATTGTCTTATGAGACTAAATAAGATTCCTGGGATAATATAGTAAGACTATTGTGCCTATGTTAAACAATGAGAACATAGAGAAGAATGAAGAAAAAGAAAGAAAGGAATAAATGACTTGCATGGATCTGAAAAGTAATTTAGTAACCGAGGCAATCATTTCACAATGGTGCTAGGTGCAAATGGTCGAAAGCATCATTTTCTCTCAAACTTTCAGACTGCTCAAGTTTCAACATTGTGAACAATGCTCAAGTCCAGACAAGTTAACACAAAGGGAACTGGAAGGAGAACCTGGCATAGGAAGGCTTTAGGGTGGGGAAAGGAGTCCATGTTAGAAGTAGATTGCCCCCACTCAGAGTAAGAAAAAAATCATGTGATTCAGTTTGTAGCTATCAAAATAGCTAGGGTCATTTTAGTTTTAGAGAGAGGTCTCCATATGTAAAAATCCTAACCCCTTCTTTGACACTTTACCCATTTTTCACCATATCACTTAGGAATCAAGTGTGCTTTTATAATGAGCCTGACCTTATCATAAAACAAGTCAGCAATTAGCACAGAAAGTTTAGGCATCCTTAGCAAAGAAGGTTGAATTATTAACCACTTCATTGAAAACAAGATTAAAGAGACAGAATTTCCAACAGTATATCAGAACAGGGAAGGGCTAGGGAGCAAGTAGATGGGACAGCCTGGTGTGAGGGCAAGATCCCAGATACAGAAGGCTGATTAACCACTGGATATTTGGAAACATGGAATGAATAAATGGAATTAAAATTTTGATTCTCAGTACAATGGTTAAAGAATGTCTTTAAGTCTCTTCTATACCCTGTAGATGACAACAAAGGCCTAATTATTCTTTAGAGATTTTCTTTTATTTAAGCATGTTAAAATTTATCAGTTGTCTTTTTGAAGGTAAGGTTTTCAGTTAATTCTTTTCTATATTACTATGTTTTGCTGAATGTGTTTTACTGGTTGTCCCCAGAGCACCAGAGTAATCCCTATTCTACCCATAATTAATCTGGGTGTCCAGACTGATGATACCACATTATGTGAATGAGATACAAAAAGATCTTTTACTCACATATTAAGGTTTTCTAAGAAGAGGAGGGTAACCACCCAAGCTGTTCTAAAATGGCTTGAGCAAGGGCATGTTTCTAATTGGTGATGGGCAGGCGAGTAGGGACAGGGGAGGATGTTTTTGTGGGCTCAGATTTCCATGGATTGAACTTCCTCACCAAAGATAAGGGAGGCAGCAAGCATGCAGTGTCATTTGATTGCCCAAATGTGGGGCAAGAAGAGAAATGAGAAAAGTAGTCAACATTCAAATATCAAAACTTGAGTCTGACTATCCTTTTTAGATACATAAATAAATACAATTTTATTTAGAGACAGAAACATCAGGAATAAAATAAAAGTCAAGCTATCTTCTACTTTAGTTTTTCATTTTAGTCATGAGGCCTAATAGAAACTTTCTTCTATAAAATGATCCCCTCTCATGACCTATTTATACCTACTTATTCTTAATCATCACTGTTAATGACAAATGTTTTCTATTTCAAAAAGCCCTACCTTGAGTTTCCAAATGGAGTTTAATGCTCCCTCCATGTTTCCTTAGTGACTCATTTATATTTCTACTGTAACATTTCCCATTTTGTGTAATTATTTGTTACATGTCGTTGAATTATGTTTTTCTTACTCTCCAGAATTTAGGATGGAAGTCTAAAGCTTAGACAAAAAAAAAAAATGTTAAGGACCTTGCTATTAATCAAGCTATCATTCATTTGCCCATTAAGATCCACTACCCAACTTTCCATATTTCTCCATTCTTCTCTCTACCCCACATGAAACACATCGGATTCTCTTGCTCTCTGGTTCTCGTTTGGTTTTAGCCAATGGCGAAAATTGGAAGATACAGAAAGTATAAGCTAGGAAGGTGTATGGTTAACCTTGGAGTGACTGCAACCTCCTACTTATTTTTTCCTCTAGTTTCTAATAAATGCTTCCTTCTCTGTTTCTTAAGGTTGTCAGAGCCTGAGGGTTCTGCCCTCACTTCATGAGTCTCTTCACTTTGTCCATGACTTTGTCAGATGTACTATTATTAAACTCTGCTTGAAAAATACTGCATGTGTCATTTATTTGCTGTCAGGAACCTGATTTATACATATGCCAAGATTATTGACAAATGCTGCACAAATCTGTGCAGGAATTACCAAGGGATACAATAGACAGACTTGGAACCTTCAACTATATTACTCATGAAAGTTTTTAATAGGAGACCAGAGATTCAGATCATTGATAAATTTTATGAGTGCTTTGATTATTCTCCTCTACTCCCTCAAACTGTAGATATACAGGTTGTTTGCAAGAAGGAAAGCCAGGCACTTCAGTCTTAAGTTACAGAATTGCTGGTTGCAGAAATTATTAAACCATCTTCATATAGCTTCTTGAATGCAGTATAGTGTATTTGTTTTCTATTGTTGCTGTAACAATTGCTATACTTAGTGATTTAAAGCAATATACATTTATTATCTAATACTCTTGAAGTTCAGAAATCTGAAATGGGTCTTTATAGGGTTAAAAACAGGGTATGTTTGGAGCTCTATTCTTTCTATAGCTCTCTGTTCTTCGCTTTTTTTTTTTCAGCTTTTAGAAGCTACTTGCATTCCTTGTCCATATCAGTCCAAACTCTGTCTCCCATTGTCACATCTCATCTTTCCCAGCTATTCTCTTCCATGTTATATGGACCTTGGTGATTACACTGGGCCTACCTAGATAATCTTGGATAATCAACCCCCCATTTCAAGATGCTTAAGATAATCACATACACAAAATCCTTTCTGTTAAATAAGTAACACATTGACAAGGTCTGAGTATCAGGACATAGATATCTTTGGGGGGTCATTATGCAACCTACCACATGGGATGACTTTGAGGGATCTGTATAACCTAGAAATTGGGACAGGTGTGAGCATAGACTCTAGTTCTTGATTACTAAGTAAAAAGATAAGACTAAATGCAAGCTGTACTTGTTATCATTTGGATAAACTGCACTTTTACCTTTTAACAGAACTAGGATGTGGGGCATTTTATGGCACTAGTGAACTCCATGGGAACAGATGGCTTGAGTCATTACTGACAGACCAGCCTAGGAGGGCCTTACCAGGGAGGAAGAACTTCAGCAGTAAGAAGTTCTGTGTGGCATTCCTGTCACAGAACATAATGTGAGGAGGAGGGTGGTATCACAAGATCAGCAGAAGAGAGTGCGTGCCACGTCGGAGAACGGTGCAGTGTGTCAGTGTAGAGAGAAAGAGTAAACGTAAATGTGGTGAAGATACTATGTGAGCATCTGCAACACCAGTGGCACAATGGCCAGCAGATATCATCTAAAGAAATAGCTAAAACAGCACCAGGCAAACAAGAGGGCTGTAGCAACTTTCCTTTTCCCATCCTCTCTTAGCCATGACCCTAGAATATCGAGGAGGGAAGAGGAGACAAAGAGTGAGCACTGAGGCGTGGACCATGTGTCTCTTTGACACTGGTGACACTGAAAGAAAGAACTGTGTTAAGGAAAGGGGACATTACTGACATTTTGTGTGAGATTTACTATTTTTTTTAGTATTAAACGGGATTGGAAGTTTTGATAAGTAAACACAAAATGTTTCCTGACATATGTCTGAGAGTGAGAACAGAAAAACCCAAGAGAGCACATTTGAAAATAATAAACTATAGCCATATTTTATTTTTAGCTCATCAGGTCCAGCTCATTCAAAACAGAAAAAAGAAAAACTATGCAGATTAACATTATTAATGTTAATCCCCTTTTCTCTACTTTCAGATTGTAAGTACAAACAGGAGGTTTTCCCTCTAATTATCTAAGTGTGATAAGGTTGTGCTTCTGTGTATATCCCCCCTTTTGTTTATTTAATTATATTCCGTAGGAAAGGGGAGCCTTTTAAATTAATAATACATCAATGTATGCTCTGATAAATGGTAAATATTACGAAGAGAAAGTTATTTGTTTGTACATGTTTGTTTTCTGATATATGTGAAAGGCTTTAAAAACCTACAGAAGACTGCAAGTACTTTCCTGGGCATTCTAAATGGGGTTTGGGAAATTAGTTTTTACATTGTAGCATACCTAGGTGGAATAAAGTTAGCAAGAATAACAATAAAAACAATAACACAAACACATGCACCAACAAAACCAACAATAAAAACATGCAAATGAAAAAAAAAACTTTGCAGCTGGTGAGAAGGTAAAGGAATAAAACTAGGGGAAAGAAGGAAAATCAGGAACATTTATAAGTTAACTCCAACAACTTTGGAGCAGAAAAGAAAGTATACATTTTACATCATTTGCCAGAAATCCAATGTGTTCATCACCGTCAAATACAGCATAGTAAGTACTGGACAGAAGCTTTCAGAAAATATGAAAGTTTCCATCATAAAAATGGTATTTCATGGACTTCTTTGTTTTGCATTTCATGGGTATCCACCACTTAACTTTCTAAAACAGTGGTTTACCAGCATGTTTACCAAGAAAAAAAACCTTTAAAACAAAACTTAGGTTTAATTAAAGCAAGGTACAAAATCATCATATAAAAATTCCAAGAGGTGTAAAAGAAAAAAAATTGTCTTGATCTGTGTAAATATCATATATAAACATATAATTACAGAATAATTTATATCAATTATATTTAGTTGGAATAATATTTTTGGCTTTGTTCACAATTTCTCATGTTAGTCTTTTTTTTATATACAGTCCTCTCCATCACCATAGCAATGGGATGCAGACATTTATCCCTAATCAACAGACACAGGTTCCCCATACTTATTCTCAAAAAACAAACAAACAACAAAAATGAAAGAAAATAACAGAAAAAAGAAAGAAAAAGAAAGAAACTAAAAAGGAATAAGACAGAGCAGTTAAATAGCACTCAGTTATTATTATGGCAGCTTTCGGGTTTTTATTACATTGGGTTGATACATTTATTTATGAAAAATAATATCTATTATGGACCACATACTCTGTGATGCAATTATCATATAGAGTCCATGGAGAGTTACCCAAACATTTTAGGGATTTTTGGAAGCTAATTTTATCAAATGAATTGTTGGAAATATAGACAATTTCAACATTTATGTTTTACCATTAATGTAGGAATTATAGAAAATGAAATGTGCAATCTGTGTATAACCATTAATTTATAAATCTAGTCCATTTCTTGAAGTCTTGATATCACTGGCAGGGTCTTTAGAAAAGTTCCTGGCAATTAAGTTTTTATTAAGTGACAGCAATTATTGTATTGTTGCTTTAGGTGTTCTGAATTTTGAATTTGGAAAATTGACAAAAGTTCTGCAATATTTCACAAGAACAAAGATAAGAGTCCTTGTTAGTGGTAAAATCACTTCTTTTCAAGATTTTACAGGTCATGTTATTGTTCACTCTGGACTTACAATCTCTGCTAGGATTCACAGATGGATTAGTATGTGAATATGGAAGGTATTTGTCATTAAAACCATTTGACATATACATAAATTGGTTTCTCCTTTCCCCCAACAAATACCCCTGTAATTTTATATGTTGAAAATTAAAGATAGGACGGAGTCCACAGGAGATTCCTTGGGATATTCTAATAATATTTTTAAAAATCAAAACCCCATCAGTAATATTAGATATCAATGGGGAAATAAAGAAGGAAATAAACATTACTTACTTGAAGTGATCAGTTGTAGAGATAAATTACCTGATTTAGACAAGCCATTTAATTCTGTGGAAGAGATAACGTACCTTGCAAAGGGCCTTTATTTCCAAAGGGAAGAACACTTTATTCTCTCCATAAAATGATGCTCACATCTGACAACAATTAAGAAAAATGGCATCACTTAGCCTCTTGAACTGCAACAATCACAAGAGAGCAAAGAATTGGAGAAAGAAATGTTAAATGATCGAGTGCAAATGAACCACTGTATGAAGCTATTCAGATAAAGTATTTTAGGTCCAGAAATAATGTTTTCAGGGAACAGTACTTTGACTACTTATTATGTAACTCACAACTTACAGTGCCAATGTCCCTGACTTCTGAGATTTTGTGAGCAATTTTAATTTAGAGGTATATTGCTGGAAATCCACACAGTTTTCAGCAAGTCAGTTAGAAACAAACAGGAAGTTCCCCTAATAGACTCACAAATTATAGTGTCTCCTCCCAGTACTTTTGACTTAAGTAACATCTATTACAGGCTAAGCAAGCAATATCATTGTTTAAATTTCTCTCAGTCCATTTTTTTTTAACTCTAGAGAACTAATGCTGCCAAAGATGTCTCAGAACATGTGTCTATAATTCCCTTACATGACTCCTGGGTCACTGAGAAACTGTTAACATTTAGTGAACTTTACACAATTAGCTCTGTCCTTTGGGTGTTCAAACACATTTCCTTTATCCTTACACTGTGTATGGGAAAGGAAAATTTACAGTGGAGATGTAGTCTTGCAATCTTCTTCATTACAGTCTCCCAGGGCACTTTACAATCATTCAAAGTTATAATTAGCACTGAAGTACATTCAACTCCTAAAAGGATCATTTTTTAAACTAATAACTTTTTTAACATCTGTATTTTAAAATCTCAAAACAGTTTAAGAGCTCCCAACTTCAGCAGATAATGACTTCCTAAGCATAGAGGAAAGAACCCAAAATGTTTTTAAATGCTCTGAAAAATATTTTCTGACCCCCTCTAGATTCTGCTCATTGAAAACAGTAAACTATTTATGTAATTTAAATAGGGTTTCTTTATTTTAAAAGGTGTCAGGTAAGGAGATAAGTAAAACTATAATAGTACTTTGGCTAAGAAGATCATGGTAAGAGTTATGAATTTTATTGTCTTAAGCATATTGCTAGTTAAAATTAGGCCTTTATATTAATCTCTTCTGTATATTTTTAAGGAGTTCAGTTTCATATGGTAGAAATTGTTGGTTAGAAACTCAAGCTGTATACACAATCTTTTCTCCTTACCCATCATCCAGGTGGAGATACGTATATGACACAAATCTAGCCAATGTCATTTTCAGGAACTCCAAAAGATCTGACATTTTACGCTGTTTATAAGCTAACGAATGTGCCCATCACAGTTTCATAGATGCTGGTAGAAGACACAACTGTCCTGGATCAGAGACAAAGTATAGTTCACAACAGCAGTAGCTAAAGCGTCATCATTTTCTTTTTTTAATTTAATTTTATTTTTTTGCTATTATTATTATTTATTTTTATTTAAATTCAATTAGCCAGCATATAATACATCATTAGCTTCAGATATAGTGTTCAATAATTCATCAGTTGCGTATAACACCCAGTGCTCATCACATCACATGCCCTCCTTAATGCCCATCACCCAGTTACCCCATCCTCCTGCATACCTCCCCTTCCCCAACCGTCAGATTGTTTCCCCCAGTCAAGAGTCTCTCGTGGTTTGGCTCCCCCTCTGATTTCTTCCCATTCAGTTTTCACTCCCTTCTAATTTCTTATCAAGTCGAAGCTGAAAAATTTGACCAGTATAGGGCAAGACCTTTTAAGATTGAGACTGTTTATTACGTAGATAGCAAAAAGCAAGAAAGGCAAAGGTGCCTTCTTCTGTGTCATTTGTCCCTAAAGACAGCATTGAAACAAAACGGGACAGATGCATGACAATACAGCCTGAGTGTTGGGATACCCCATAATAAGCAGCCTGTCATGCTGCTGCAAAACAATTTTAGAACCTACAGCTATACCCTAAGAAAGCAAGGCAGATAGTCTCATAGCTCATCACAAACTAGAAGGCTGTGAAAAAATGTCTTATGACAGCTTCCCAGGGGAAGTAGGAGACAAGTAGAAAGTGGCCTGGTAACAACTCTTCACAAACTTCCCATGATCTCATGAGCCAGAAGATCATAGGATATTCTGCCAAGACTGAAATTTCCTGCAGTCAAGTCTTGCCTATGTAGTCTATGTAGAAATGTACAAGGCTGCCAGGGTACCACTCATTCCTGCAGATCCCCCAAATCTCAGTTCCCATAGGCAATACAGTAAGAGCCAGATGTACCGTGTACTCACAGCGGGTCATATTACAAGAGATGGACTTTCTGTTTAGGAAACCCCAAACTTTAATAATGACTGCAAGCTAATATCCTTATCCTTTTTCATAGGAGACACTATCTTGACTTTACAGGACAGCACACAAACTTGTCCTCTACATTGGAGGGAGAATCTGTCTCCAAGGCTGCTCACCATATAAATAGCTGAAAGATTACAGAAAATGAAACACTGTCAGTGACTTTGCATACATGCAAAAGCATGAGACTCACTGAGAATTGTCTCCAAATAGTCATGCATTAAGAAGTAGCAGGTGGCATTTCTCAGTAAAGCTTCTCAGAAAGATTTTGCTTTCTTGACTAAAACAAACAAAAAATAGTCTCAGTAGTTCCAACCTTGGATTCACAGCCTTTGCACCTACTCCCTCCCTCAAATAGAAATATAATGTCTAATGTATTGTAGGGACCAATGGGCAGAGGACAAGAAAATTATACACAATACAGATGGTAGAATGAAAAAATAGAAACCTATTTCAACCAAACATTGTTAAACAGTTTTAATTGCTCATTTTTTGTATGAATTGTGTGTGTATGTCTGTGTGTGTGCATGTGTGCACATGTGAACATGAGAAGAGAAGGAGGACGCTATTTGCTTAAGCAACCGTGAGGTAAATACTCTGTTGCTTGTATTTGAAAACATCTTAGTAAAAACAGCTTGAATTCAGAGGAAAATGTATGTCATGATTCCTTGATATTGAAATCAATTCCAAATCTCCATTACTGAATGGAGCCAAGACTCTCAAGTGATGCTGTTATTCCTAAATTGATATTATTGTCCCATGCTTAGTTGTGTGACTTTAGGAAACATACTTAATCCACATTGGGCTATTTCCTTTTCTGACACTTTTGGGATAACATTATCTAGTTGGCTTGGTGGGAAGATTAACTTATAGTCATTATAAATATCTCTCCTGAGGCCCATGTAGATGCTTAATAAATATCTGTTTCCTTAGAGCAAAATGCTCTTGCTAACCTCCTGTGAAGATAATGGTGATTGAAATTTCTTTTATTCAGCTCCTGCTTCAAAAATCTTAATAGGATTTTTTACATATGTTTTGTCCCCAGGTCATGTTTGGTAATATTTTATGTTCACAGATTTTTTTAACTGATTTACCATGGAACTAAACAGAACAGAAGTAATTTGGTTGACCTTTATTCTAGTGGCAAATAGGTTTACTTAATTTCTCTAACAAGTCTTGGCAAAAACAATTAGGTATTTTAATTTATCTACAAACAAGACAATATTTATTTTTTGTTTTATCATCTTTGTTGTTTTACTAAACCCATAACATTATTTTAGGTAAACATGTTTAACTATAAAGGGAAAAATAAGAATTTTTTAAAAACAAGTGTTAATTTGGAGTTTGAGTAGAGTAATAGATTTTTGCAGCATTTGTCCATTTGGGATTCAACTTGCAAATATTTTGTTGAGAATTTTTGAATCAATGTTCATAAGAGATATTGGTCTGCAGTTTGCCTTCACTGTAATGTGATTCTGGTTTTGTTTAGGGTAATGATGGCCTTATAGAATAAATTAGGAAGTGTCTACTCTGCTAATATCTAGAAGAGATTGTGGAAAAATAATATCATTTTTTTCTTAAATGATTGGTAGAGATAATCTCAACAAATATTAACTATAAGAGTAGGTGAATGCACTCATGATCAGTGTATAGAAGTTGAGAGAAAAAGAAAAAAAATATAGCCCAAAGCAGTTGAGCTATAAAAAATGTTAACAGTGACTATAACATCACAATAACTATAATTATTATAACATTAATTATATAGTTAGTTAAAAAGAATGGTATTATTCTATTACACTAATCATAGTGAAACAAGAATAAATTTTTTCATGAATTACTGATTGGAAATAAGAATGTAAGTGTGAAGTACTGAGTTCAGTGTTATCAGCATTTGGCCTGAATGCAAGACCTAGCCAAATGGCAACATGGTGCACTAAAGGAATTTGTACCCAGTGAATGAATGTTATATGTCAAGTGCATCCTTAATAATGGCAATAATCTCATCAAATTGTGCTACGTCTCCATATTTCACAAATGATAATGTGCTTGAAGAAAAAGCTAGCGAGTTTGAATTTCTTTCACTCCAGCAGCATCCTGCTACTCCCACAAGACACCATGCTGATTCCCTGGATCAGAAGATAGAACTATCATCTGGAAAGTTATCAGATGATAGGATTTAGGAACATTTTGCTAATTTATTATAAGTTTATCCTAGTCATTTAGCATTAATACTCCACTTATGCCAGTATTAGTGATTAGAAGCCTGGATAAATGGAAAGATAGACGGGTGGAATAATATTAGAAACAGGAGGCTTTCAAGAACATCAAAAGAAGTTCGGATCTATTTATCATTTCCTGTCACTCCTGAGCATGAAATCCCATCCTCCCTGATCCTCAAGATCTCAAATTCAGATCCTAGGGAGAGGGCAATACAATTAAAGCCAAAGGGCAATTCTCTAAGATGTTATAAACCTGAGGAGCTATAGCACTGTGCCTCCTCATATAAATGAGGTTGGAACTCAGGGTGGGTAGAGGTATTTTTTCACTTCATCAAAATTAGTAGGCCTTGGCAGTACTGGCATGAGGGCTCTGTACATTCGTGCTTCTGGTTCTAGAAAACTTGGCAGTCAATCATCTTCAGTTATGCAGTAATTAATGTGGGACAATTCAGATGGATGTTAATGGCAAAATAACTAGTAACAGTAGTAGTAGCAGCCCTGAAAGCTGACTTCATTGAGGGTTGTAAAATGTAAACATTGCTTTTAAAACACATGAAGAATTTATTTCCTATAAC
Organism: Ursus americanus; assembly: GCF_024610735.1. Lineage (NCBI taxonomy): Eukaryota > Metazoa > Chordata > Mammalia > Carnivora > Ursidae > Ursus > Ursus americanus. The sequence continues at coordinate 53,986,958 of NC_142144.1, read as the reverse complement.
TTATTTGAGATTCTGTAAGAGCTCCCACCCCATTCATTGGTAGCAGGTGTAAGGAAAAGTTGTGAAGACACTGAAATGGGCAAAAATTATTATTGCCCCACTGAGTGTCCCCTTCCAGGTTATCTTTGTCCTTCATTGACTTAGCCATTTTAAAAATTTGAAAGTTGTATAAATAATTTAAAAAATGAAATATATTTTGTCTATAAAAATACAAATAGTGCTTGGTGAAGACATAAAAATTGCCTTGTGGATATTGACCAATGTCTAATAAATTCATTTCAGCCTTCCTAATAGCCATTTACATGAGTGTTTTTAAAATTCTCCCTTGAACCACTTATAACACCTACTGGTTACCTCATTAGTTAATGAATTGATAAAAATGTTTGAAACATGAGAAAAAAATGTGTTTTTTTTCGGGGCGCCTGGGTGACTCAGTCGTTAAGCGTCTGCCTTCTGCTCAGGGCATGATCCTGGCATTCTGGGATCGAGCCCCACGTCAGGCTCCTCCACTGGGAGCCTGCTTCTTCCTCTCCCACTGCCCCTGCTTGTGTTCCCTCTCTTGCTGGCTGTCTCTCTCTCTGTCAAATGAATAAATAAAATCTTTAAAATATATATATTTTTTTTCTGCAAGTAAAATAATTCATTTAGATCTTGCACTTCTTTGATGAGATGTTGTTAATTAATTATTTGATTTATTTTATGGATCAATCCAGATTATCTATTTCTCCTTGCATGAATTTTGGTAGTTTGTATCTTTTAAGAAGTTTATCTACTTCATACAAGTTATCAAACTTAAGGGCATAGATTTGTTCATAGTATTCCTTTCTTATCTTTTAATATCCACAAGTCAGTAATGGCAACTCATACTTTATTTCTCATATTGGTAATTTTGTTTCTATCTTTTCTTAATAAGCCTAGGTAGAGATTTATCAATTTTATTGATCCTGTCAAAGAACTTTCTTTTTTACTTTCCTCTATTGTTTTCCTGTTTTCAATTTTATTGATTTCTGCTCTTTTTTCCTCCTTCTGCTTACTGTGAGTTTTAATTGCTCTTCTTCTACTAGTCCCCTAGAATGGAAAGTTTGGTTATTGAATTTTTCTTTTCTTATACATATATCTAATGTTATGTTTCCTTCTAGACACAATTATCACTATGGCTTACAAAATTTGATCAGTTCCATTATTATGTTCATTTACTTCAAACTATTTTTCATTTCTTTTGAGGCTTTCTTTGACCCAATGTACTTAGAATATTGCCATAAGCTTACCACTATTGTACTCTTTCCTTTTAAAACAAAAATCCTTGGAAAAGTCATCTCTATTTGTTTCTCCCAAGTGTTCAATTTCTATTCTTTCCAAAGTCAGTCAAATTGACCAATGTTTGTTACATTATGGTTTTGATTGTCCCTATTTGTAGATGACATAATCTTTATATAGAAAACCCTGAAGACCACACACACACAGTTAGAATAAATGAATTCAGTACAGTGGCAGGATACCAAATCTTCAACAAACAAAAATCAGTTATGTTTTTATAAACTAATATCAAAATATCTGAAAAAGATAGTTAGGAAAACAATCTCATTCACTGTAACATCAAAAATAATAAAATACTTAGGAACAAACTTAGCCAAGGAGGTGGGAGACTTCCATGCTGAAAACTACAAAGCACTGATGAAAGAAACTTTAAAAACACAAACAATGAAAAAACATCACATGTTCATAGATTGGAAGACTTACTATTTTAAAGTGTCCACACTATCCAAAGTGATTAAAGATTCAGTGAAATCCCTGTCAAAATCCCATTGCCATTATTTACAGAAATAAAGGGAAAAGCAATTCTAAAATTGATACAGAATCAGACCCCTAATAGTAAAATCAATCTTGAGAGAGAAGAACAAAGCTGAAGGAATCATGTTTCTTGATTTCAAAATATATCACAAAACTACAGTACTTAAAATAGTGCAGTACAGGGATAAAGACAGATATATAGAATGAAGGAATAGAATAGGGACCAAAAATAAATACTCATCTATAAAATCAACTGATCATTGTCAAGTATGTCAAGAATACACAATGGGCAAAGAAGAGTCTCTTCCATAAATGATGTTGGGAAAATTGGATATGAACAAGCAAAACAAAATTGGACTCATTTTACACCATACACAAAAAGCAATTAAAAATGAACTAAAGACTTAAGTGTAAGACCTGAAATCATAAAAATTCTAGAAGAAAACAAAGGGAAAAAGCTCCTCGACATTGATCTTGGCACTGATTTAGTGGATATGAAACAATAAGCAGTCAACAAAAACAAAAACACACACGTGGAACAACATTGAACAACAAAACATTCTGCAAACCCCATAATCAATGGAGTGAAAGACAGAAGGGAGAAAATATTTGTGAACCATATATCTGATAAAGGATTAATTTTCAGGAAGTGCTAAAACTCAGTACCAACAAACAAATAAAAAAATAATGGTTTATAGGCTTAAATAGACATTTCTCTAAAGAAGACATACAAATGACCATCAGGAACGTGAAAGATGCCTGTGGTACCTGGTGACTCGGTCAGTCAAAGTCTAACTGTTGATTTAGGCTCATGGGGCTCCTCACTCAGCTAGGAGTCTGCTTCTCTTCCTTTCTCTTTCTCTCTCCCTCTTCCTGTCCCCACTTATATATGTGCTTTCTCTCTCTCTAAAATAAATAAATCTTTAAAAATCTTTAAAAAAAAAAGAAGATGCCCAATATCACTAATCATCAGGAAAATGCAAACTAATACCACAAAAAGATGACATGTCACACCTGTTAGAATGACAATTATAAAAAAAATAGTAATTTTTTTAAAGTATGAACAGGCATGTGGAGAAACTGGAACTCTTATTTACTTGGTGGCCATCTGTTACAGAAAATAATATGAAAATTCCTCAAAAACTAAAAATAGAACTACTATACGATCCAGCAATCCCACATTTGGGTGTGTATCCAAAATAACTGAAATCAGAATCTTGAAGAGTTATTAGCACCCTTATGTTTTTTCCAGCTCTAGTCACAATATCCAAGTTCTATTCACAATAACCAAAAACTTAAAGGTCCATTGATGGATGAATAGGAAAGAAAATGTGATATATACCTTCCATAGAATATTATTCAACTTTAAAAAAGAAGGAAATACTGCAGTATACAACATAGATGAAAAGATATAAGAAAACTACAGACAATATCTCTCATTAACAAAGATGCAAAAAATCCCCAACAAAATATTAGCAAACCAAATCCAACAATGGATGAAAAGAATGATACAGCATGACTAACTAAAATTTTCTCCAGGTACTCAAGGTTGGTTTAACACTTGAAAATTAATTAATGTAGTCCATCATATCAATAGGCTAAAGAACCAAAAAACATGATCATATAAATAAATGCAGAATAAACATTTGACAAAAATCCATCTACCATTCAAAATAGAAATTCTCAATAAACTATGACAGAGGGATATTTTCTCTATTTGATAAAGAATAGTTGCAAAAATCCTACTGCTAACATCATAATGAATGGTAAGCTTAAATCTTTCCTAGATCAAGAAAAAGACCAAAAGAAAGTCCCTCTCACCATGCTTTTCAACATCATACTGGAAGTTCTAGCAATAAGACAAAGAAAGGAAACAAAAGGTATAGAAATAGAGAAAGGAGAAGAAAATCATTCTGGTTTGCAGATGACATGGTGGTCATTTATGTAGAATATCTGAAGGAGTCAACAAAGAAACTCCTGGAACTAACAAGTGATTGTAGCAATATTGCAGCATATGAGGTTAGTAGATAAAAATTAATATATGTGTAAATGTACTTGGAGCATGTAAATAGTTGAAAGGAAATTGTTAAAAGTTAGATTTTTTAAATGTAGAAATAAAATATGCAACAGATATTTATACCAGAACTTTAAACTGGATTCAGTTGAGGAGGGAACTTTAGTAAATAACATATAAGACTAAGGACGGCACCTGCAATGTTGCACAGATAAACAAAATTACAAGAGTAGTAAAAGATCTGGACATAAAATGGAGAGGTTGAATATTCTAAAAACCAACCCAGAAAATAAATAAATAAATAAATAAAGAGAATAGAAGAAGGTGAAAGAACACAATATTGTAAATAAAGAGAACAGAAGAATGTGAGAGAACACAATATTGGAAAAGATCATTTTTGAAAACAATTTTTGAATTGAGGAAAAATATTGATTTGCAGATAAATGTACTTCAAGTACCAAACAAATTTAACACATAAACTGAAACCAAGATATATCATAGTATAATTGACATCAGAAAAGTTAAAGATGTACCCTTAAAAGCTATTCGGAGGTGGGGCATGATACAGATTACCTTCAAATGAACAATAAGGGAAGAGTTTTCTCACTGGAAAAATTTCTTTATGACATTGCAGAGATACTATACACATGTTGTAGGAAAATAACTGCTAACTAGAACTATACACATTCAAACTAGCATATATGAAGTAAGACAGATGAATAAACCGTTATATGTAAAAGCCGAAAAAAATTACCATTTGTTAGTCTTTCTTTAAAATACATATTATGTAACATAGTTCTTCATGTTGTTGACTGAAGAAAGGTTTGGGAGTAAACTAAACAAAGGGGCATAGAATTTACGAAATTTATACTAAAATTTATTTAACTGTTTACTATATCATAATAGTATCCACATATTTTGTTAAATAGATATACAATAAAATTTAAGGGAATGCCAATTTGGAGAGCTGTTCAATGAGGAGTTCAAGCACATTTTAAAATTTTCTAGTCAAAATAAGGGTATTAATGCTCAATAATTCTACATTTTATTGGAAAATATACTCCAAATTCAAAAAGTTAAAGAGAAGCACTAAAACAATGAAGTGATAAATATATAATGTATACTTCAAAAATTAAGAAAGGGAAGAAAAGAGGGAATAAAACTAAGTCCAATGAAAGCCAGAGTGGAAATAAAAATCAAATATTGAGAAAAGTAAAGAAACATGAAAAAATTTAAAAGTAAACATGGATCAAATTAATTTAAAAATTAACAAAATTATGTGGTTCTTGTGAAAGATACACCAAACTAAAGTCACATGGAAACATTTAATCATAAACTACAAATCATTACTGAGTGAAAGTAAAGAACTAAAAAAGTAAAGGATATTCAATGGAAAACTGAATAAGATAAAATTGTAAATTTTAGGCACAGCAAACTGTATATATAATACAATCTCAATCAAAACCACAGCTGTATGTGTGTGTGTTGGGGAGTGGTGTATGATCATAGATTTGTGAACATTTCGAGGGGGGCTGAAAACTGATTCTAAAATTTATTTGGAAATGCAAAGGGTAAAAGTGCCAGGGAATCCAAAGAAGTAGGAGAAAGCTGGACAGTTTATAGTACCAGATACCAGATCCACTATAAAACACTTTAATCAGGAATTGTAGTGTTTGTTTTGCAGGTAGATATGCAAACTTATCACCAGAATATCCTCGAGATTCCCAAAATCTACCTGTATGTACATTTCACCTAATTATGGGAAGGACAACACTGTAGTACAGAAGCAAAAGAAGGTATATTTCAATAAACGGTATTCTATCAAATGGATATTCAAATAGAAAAAGAAAACTCTCATTTCAAATGAAAATAAATTCAAAAGGAAGTAAAAATGTAAATATAAAAGTTAAAACAGTATAGCTTATTAGAAGAAAACAGCAATACACTTAATACCTTGACTTGACAAATATTTCTTAAAAATGGCACAAAAGGTTATCAGTCTAAAAGTACCTCTTCAACAGTAGTAACTCTAAAAACATCTATTCATGAAAAGAAACAGCAGTGAGAAAACTCAACCCATATGGTGTTTGAGGGTATTTGCAAATGCAACAATTATTATCTATAATAAATAAGAACCTCAAAAGAAAAATAAGCAAATAATCAAACAGGCACTTCACAAAAGAGATCTAAATAATCATTAAAGATACGAAAATATTTTCAACTCAACTTCATTTTCATCAAAAAATGCAAATTTTTGTGATGACACTGCTAAATGTCAATCAATGAGGATAAAATGAAAAGGAGACAATATCAAGTTTGGTGAGGATAGGGACAAACTAGATCCTCTGCTTTGCAGTGTCTGCTAAAGCTGAACTAATACAAACCTTGTAAGTCAGCTTCCATTTCTGAATAAACAAAAATGTGTACATATGTTCACAAATCTTTATGTACAAGAAAGTTCATAGACGCACGATTCATAATTATTAGAACATGGAAACTACTACCAAAATGCTCATTGTCAAGGGAATGGATAAATTTTGGCATGTTCACATAATGGAATAATCTACAGCAATAATCATTACATGATGATATGGATTGTCTTAGTTTGCCATAACAAAATGCCACACACTGCTTTGTGTCTTAAACAACATAAAATTTCCTGCATTTCTGGAGGCTGCTAAGTCCAAGATGAATCTTCTAACGGGTTTGGTTTCTTTCTTTTTTAAAAAATATTTTATTTATTTATTTGAGTGGGAGAGGGAGAGTGAGCACGAGAGAGAGGGAGAGGGGCACAGAAGGAGAGGGAGAAGCAGACTCCCTGCAGAGCAGGGAGTCCACTGTGGTACTCAATCCCAGGACCCTGGAATCACCACCTGAGCTGAAGACAGATGCTTAACTGACTGAGCCACCCAGGCATCCGAAGGGGTTTAGTTTCTAGTGAGACTGCGCTACTTGGCTTGCAAATGGCTGCCTTCTTGGTGTGTCCTCCCATGGCAGAGAGAGAGCAAGTTCTATGATTTCTCTTTTTAGAGGAACACTATGCTATTGGACAGGAGCCCCACCCTTATGGCCTCGCTTTAATCCTCATTACCTCCTAAAGGCCCAATTTTAAATGCAGTCACATTGTGAGCTAAGGCTTCAACATATCAAGTTTTGGAAGACAAATTCAGTCCATAACATGGATGCATCTCACAAGCCTGATACTGAGTAACAGAAGTCAAAGACAAAAGAGTATAAACTGTATGATTCTATTGATATAAAATGCAAAATATAGAAAACATATGCTGTTAGAAGTTAGGGTAGTCATTGCCCTTGAGGAAGGGTCTGGCATTGACTAGAGGAAGCATGAGTTATGTTTCTGCAGCTGGTAATACCTGGCATCTTAATTTGGGTGCTGGTGGCACAGGTGTGTTTGACTAGTGAAAATTCACCAAAGTATATAGTTACTGTACATGCATTTTCTGCATACATTCACTTCAATAAAATATTTATAAAACTTATTTTAGCTTTTGCTGACATACATTTATATGTTTTCACTCTTTTTAAACAAGGTCCAGAAAAGACTACTACAAAATAAATACTTGTAAAACATTTAAAAAATGTAGAAAGTTTGAGAATAGAGACAAATAATTAGATAAATACAAAAATAATGCTAATGTAGCAACTTTAATATCAGAATAAAATAAATATAAACATGAAGTTAACCTTAAAAACAACAGTGATAAAGCACAATATACTTTAAAAAAAAACAAACCTAGAACTTGTTTGTTGTCAATGATAGCGTCCTCAAATATAGAAAGCAAGACATGGCTAACTTATAAAGAAAAGGTAGCAAATTCATGGCCATAGTGGGAGATGTTAACATGTCTGTATAAGACATGAGAGATTCAGGGGTGCCTGGGTGGTGCAATCGTTAAGTGTCTGCCTTCGGCTCAGGGCGTGATCCCAGCATTCTGGGATCGAGCCCCACGTCAGGCTCCTCCACTAGGAGCCTGCTTCTTCCTCTCCCGCTCCCCCTGCTTGTGTTCCCTCTCTCACTGGCTGTCTCTGTCAAATAAATAAATAAAAAATCTTAAAAAAAAAAAAGACATGAGAGATCCTGCTGGCAAAACAACAACAACAAAACACTATATGAAAGATCACAGTAAGAAAATTAATTAGCTCTCGAAATTTAAAACAGTGGCTACAAAGAACTTTGCAAGCAAGACATGGAGAACATCATTTTCAAATGAAAG